>NC_068362.1:42667587-42973382 GCF_020536995.1 Dreissena polymorpha | reverse complement strand
AGCCCGTCTTATAGAACTTCATACGATATATATGTATGGTCGGTAATTGAATAGAGCCCGTCTTATAGAACTTCATACGATATATATGTATGGTCGGTAATTGAATAGAGCCCGTCTTATAGAACTTCATACGGTATATATGTATGGTCGGTAATTGAATAGAGTCCGTCTTATAGAACTTCATACGGTATATATTTTAGCAGCGCTCTGGGAAAACCGCTTCGACCATGCGCAGTTAGCTGACTTATTATATTTCAGCAGCCAGTCAGTCCTTTCCAATACCAGAAGTTACTCGCTTTTGGTTTCCGGCCCAGTACCCTCTTGCTGGACCCGGACTGCGTGTATGATGCCACCTGCCACCGCGCCTGTTGTATGCATGCACCGCGATTCCGGAAGGAGAGCCCACAGAAACCGGACGCACCTAGCGGGATCGCGGCACGGGGCGCTGTTGATCCTCAGATGTGAGTATCACGTGTCATAAGTAAATGATTGATGTTCGCTATTAATTTTTCACACGGTATTCTTTTGGGTGTTTGTTTATCGTTTGTTCGCTCTCAGGTGCCAGCCTGTATGCTTAGATTACTTTTCTATCCATCGGGCGCTATATAGGAAATACTTAGTAGCACTGCACAATAACAATCTTCCCTTTTTCCCATCACCGATGAAATTTTACAATGCTCGTTCTGGGAATTCTAGGCTTAATGCATTTGCCTTAAGTGTCATTCCAGATTTACCTGTACAGTTCGCACAGGCTAAGCAGTGAAACCGTTTTCCGCCTTACCTGGATTTTCGCGAAGATGACGCTTTCTATTACACAAATTTCCATTAAAGCGGATTGGATTTGCTAAACACAAAAAACAACAACAACCGAAAAATTATAAACCGTTATACAGGCCAATTAACATATATTCTATAAAATTTATATTTAATGAAATTTTTGAAAATAAAATTAACAATTTTATGTATACTCGTCAAACAAATTAGATGCAATGCTTGAATTAAATCAGTTCCGAATGAATAGCAAATGTTCAGATGGTAATTACCTTAAACACACGTTATTATATGAAAAATGGCGACCCCTGTCAACGATGACGCCTTGTTATTTCAATAATAATTCATGATAAACTCGTGTTAAAAGTCGTTTTTTGAACACTCTGTTTTATCTGCATCGATTTTGTACTCAAAACACGAGTTTCACGTGCATGATAATGTTTTGAAAGCTGAGCGCACGAGCTAATTGTGACATTTTTTTTAAGTATCTTTACCTATTAAAGGAAATGCATAAGATTATTTTTCACTTACAACACAAGTATTTGAAATTAACGCAGTGTTTTTTGTCACGCGTTTCCATGTAATATGTTTGCCTCATTTTTGATAAATGCGCAGTGACAACATCGATTGGATCGCCCCAAGTCTGCACATGCGCAGTGACAACATCGACCGGATCGCCCCAAGTCTGCACATGCATGGTGACAACATCGACCGAATCGCCCCAAGTCTGCACATGCGCAGTGACAACATCGACCGGATCGCCCCGAGTCTGCACATGCGCAGTGACACACCGCCCAGTATTCCGAACGCCGCAGTTTTCAGTTTCCGGAACAACGCAAACGTGTCCCAGTCGAAGATAAAAAATGGTTAAGACTCCACTTTCACGATCGCATCTTTTAACATTATATGTCCAGTTTTTCGGCGTAAGCTGTATTAAGCCAGCTTTTCACCTCTCCTGACCTTTGTAAGTGTCCAATAAAATTCAAATAAAATTTCCCGCGGTTAGGTACGAATGAATACACTTCATTTATTCCATTGGCTGATTTGAGTATTCCACCAGAACATTGGAAACATATACGCGTCTTTGTAACACTGTCTTACTGCATGAAACAATTTTATTTCTAATGAAAAGGCTTAATAGATAGAACAGTTTTACACTCAATTCTCGACATCAATACAGTTTGTGCGTGCACCTTTTATTTTCAGAGGATTACCAGCGCAACGCGTTTATATTTAAAGGCTATGTTCTCATATTTAGTACTTACTTCCATATTCTTGTCAACATGTTAACATGTAAAAGTATAAAGAGCAGTGGAAGCGAGGCCTCACTTTAATACATTGCATTTCAACCCGGGTCAATTCGCGGCCAGTTTAAGAATGTCAGAGTTTATATACAGGTCATCACCGGAGTTCGCGGCCAGTAAAATAATAGTTATATAATAAATACGCTATCCGTGAACTAGGTGACCTGGAATTTTCTTTAGACCAGAAATATGTAGATTCTTAATGTGTATTCAACAATACAATGATAAATATTATTTTTGATTAATTTAACAATAATTATTCCACCATATTGACCAATGTATTAAGCATGAGCGCGATGATTATCGATACTGTTAATAATCGAATCAAATAGCAATGCCCGACAAACCACTAAAACAGATTTGTTCGAAGAACGCGCCTATAAATACGGATACTTCTCGTGTGGCCGGTTGACTCGTTTGTTTTAATTTCACTTCCATTCTTCTTTTGGTTTTCTGTTTTGTATCTATAGGTTTATGACCAGCAATATGTAATAATGTAAAATAAACCGCGAAAACTCCGCGTAACATCCCGTACTGCGTGTGATGCAGCTAAGAACTGCACAGAAAAAAGACATTCGCTATCCTTGATCTCATTCATTTAACTATCAACGCCGTATATCTTTTTTAAAGATATTTCTTGTTGATAATGTTCTCAACCAACGTAACTTATTTAGTCCTGTAATGATGGTGAAAAAAAAGAATTTAAGTTGTATCTACCAGCTACTGATGATACTTTAAGTGATGCTCGATTGGTCAATTTAGACTGCACCCGAGTATTATTCCCGCCTTAAATCCGACGTCGTAAAACGCGCTACGGAATACTAAATAAAATTATCTTTGAAGAAAAACTCAATATGCCTTTAAGGCAGGAGTATCGATAATATAATGGCTGTTTTTCAGAATATTGACATAAATATGAACATCATTAATATTTAAAATATAGCGGACAACGATCAATTTAGCGTTCGAATTCCCGTGTGCGAGTTACTATATTCACCGTATCCGGGGTTCATTTAAGTATACTTAAGCGTACCCGGGGTACAGTTAAGTAGTACCCGAGCATAAGTGACACAAATCATAAAATGTATTAAAATTGCAAAGACGCACCTTGATAAAATTATATCCTGCATAACGAGTAAATAATAATTGTATAATTATAAACTACATAAGTACTAGCCACGGATCGTATATTGACAGGAGTTGAATCGAGTATTTGACCCTTACTGTAGTAAATTAAATTGTATGCAAAAACTAACCATCCGAGTTTATTGGTTTAAACGTTATCTTGTTGCTTATTAATTCTTCTTTAAAAAATATAACTTTTAGTATATTTCCGTTGTTATTTATGGATTTATAGCGCGTTAAACACAAAAAATAAACATTTATGTTTTACCCCCGCGCGTTTAACAGTGTCGTAACTTAGTCACGTGACTGGTAGCTATCGATTAGAGCACATCGAAGCGCCGAGGTTATACATTTGGATGAACCCATATATCATTAGAAAGCCTACGTTTCGTAGCTTTCAGATATATATAAATATATATATAAAGTGTTTTTTTCTGATTTGGGCAGCGAGTTATAACTTTAACTTTTGCAAATATCATACCGTTTTAGAATCTAGATTTACGGTTAACATGTTCGTTCTTTATACCGATTTGAAGCGTTTATAATTGGAGATCAGTTTTTAAAACTACATCTTGCTTAGAAGAATAGAATTCTGTATATGAGAAAAAAGGGTTTAAAAATGAAAGTAAATAAAGAATAAAGGCGTACGCTCCGAACGTTTGGATTTTATCATCTAGGTTGACATGTTCGTACTTTATACCGATTTGTAGCGTTTATAATTGGAGTTCAGTTTTTAAAACAACATCTTGCTTAGAAGAATAAAATTTTGTATATGATAGAAAAAAGGTATAAAAATGAAAGTAAATAAGGAATGAAGGCGTACGAAAGTAGCGCGCGATCCTAACGCACCGAACGTTTGGAGTTTAATAATCTAGGTTGACATGTTCGTACTTTATACCGATTTGTAGCGTTTATAATTGGAGTTCAGTTTTTAAAACTACATCTTGCTTAGATGAATAGAATTCTGTATACGATAGAAAAAAAGGATTTAAAAATGAAAGTAAATAAGGAATGAAGGCGTATGAAAGTAGCCGGCGATCCTAACGCTCCGAACGTTTGGAGTTTTATAATCTAGGTTGACATGCTCTTACTTTATACCGATTTGTAGCGTTTTTATGTAGAGTTCAGTTTTAAAAATTTCATCTTGCGTAAGAGAAAAGAATTCTGTATACGATAGAAATAACTGCAATAACCACTGTTGCTAATGCTAGTATTACTTCTAATATTAATTATGAGGAAAAATAAATTAAGAATGCTTCTACTACAGCAACCAGCATATCCAGTAATGCTACTATTACTGCGTCTACCGCTATTGCTGCTGTTGCTGCTATGACTACTACCCCTACTACAACCACTTCTTATAAAATCACGAACAGGTGCAGTACCTAATACAGACTCAACTCAACGTTCCGGTGCGAATGATCCAGTTCGATCCCCACGATATCCGGTCATCGCGACCACGTGTTGAATCCCGCTGGGTCGTCAAATATCGTAATACAGCGGATGTGTCAAAAGCTATTCAGTCGGGACTTCTGGTGGACACGGACCGGCTGGTGTTTTACCAGCACGATGACGTCACTAGCTGCGAAACCGCGGCCTATAGAAACTACATGGAGGTTGTTAACGCCCATGCCGTGATAGCGGCGTCTGCTGATAACGTAGTGCGCGGGAAACTTAAACGCGCAGTTTCCAGCGGTCGATGTCACTCAAGACGTTTAAGATATTATGAAGCTAACTAAATGGAAGTGACTTTTTGAAACTATGTGACTATGTGGTTATGTTAATTAAGGTTGTTTGGGATATGTACACTGGCATGTATCAACAGTGATTCGATTAGTACACAGTCAAGTGGAATGCATACATAAACGCCATTTAAATTCAAACATCCACATTCATTTATGACAAATATACGCTTCCCTTTTGTTGTCGAAGTTTTTGTTTGTTTTGAATACTTAGGAATATAATACATGTATTGATAATACTAACTTTTAGCATATTAAATCATTTCCCACTTCAAACACAAAGTTATAACATGTATACATTAAACATATTTAGAACAAATATTTATCAGCTTTGTTGTCAAGACATTTTAGTTTAAAGCCCTCCCCGTCTGACAAATTGTGTGGACAAATTTGTGGACGGACCTTCGAACTGACAAACAGACATGATGATGGACAGAGGGTTAGCGTACGGCCACCTATATCAGAACACATCTCTGAACACACAGTCGTGTGTTGTTTTTTTTGGTTCCATACAAACAAAACAATTTATTTGATTTTGTAACAAAACATACAATAAACAAATATGACATGACACACATATAATATTTATACTATAAAACAGCATGTTTAATATATCTGCAAAACACGATTTTGGTACCAAATATATATTTATAACTTATTATGTACCATAATATCTTTCCTTTTGGTATACATACCAATTTTGTTTACACCCTATACAAATAACAATATATGATTTAAGAGCCTGAGAAAGAATCGCCCCTGATTAGCTTATGCAGACTGCACATGATAATCTGGTACTACACTTTACGCACATGCATAAAGCCCAGTTTTTCACAGAGCCAGGCTCAAATAAACAATTCAAACTTTTTCTCAACATTGTTTCATTCATAAAATCTTACATTAAAACAAACACAAATAATAACAGTCACACTGATAAGGAAAGAACTCTAGCTGTGGTTATTTGATACAAGTAAAACTCTTTGGTTGCTCACTTGTAAAGATCCCCACATAAAAAGAGATTGCCAAGCAATATTGTCCCCTACCGGTGAAACTCCACCATTGTCAGTATGTTTTATATTTGTTGCCATAGCAACCAGAATTCTCGACGTAGGAACACAATGAAATGACATGCATAGTCTCCATATTGCCATCTATCCATGTTGCAAGTTTCATGAAAAAATATGAAGAACTTTTAAAGTTATCGCAGGATTCAGAAAAGTGTGACGGACTGACAGATAGACTGACAGACAGACTGACAGATGGAGCGCAAACCATAAGTCCCCTCCAGTTTCACCGGTAGGGGACAAAAAGCAATAGATACAAAACACTTGGAGATGTTGAGTTTTGCAATTCATTAAGAAAGCAAGTGACAGCAGTAAAGTTTTCCTCATAATTTTTTTTTAGAACCAAACACTTGTTGGGAATTATGATTTATGCAATTCATTATTAAAGTAAGTTATCGCAAATATTTTACCGAATGAAGATAGTGGGCGTTCTTTACAAATTGATACAGGAAAGTTGACTTATTTACCTAATTAAAAGAAAAAGTAGATTGATAAATATCTGATTGATCAATTAATTTAAAATAGCACACCAACCTATAACCTAGAGAAAAATAAATGGTTGAATATAAGCATTATATAGCACAGGGCTAGAATTGTTTTTATTATGTAAAAATACTGAATAGGGGCAAGGTTTAGCATTTGATAATATCTACTGTTATCACTCATAACAAAATAATTGTTTAGACAAAAAAATGTACGTGTGTTTCAATTCCTTGAAATGCTCAATTAAAATGTCACTGTGGGCATTATTTGGGTTTACGGACATTATGAGATATCACAACAAAGCCAAACATACTATATTCTATTTGAATGTTACTTGCTTGATTTGTAAATAGCAGAAACATTAAAATGAAATCAACCGTTAAGGTATAAAAACTAGCCTTGCTCTGTCAGTAAAGGCGTAATAATGTGTGTAAAGCGTCGTCCCGGACTAGCCTACGCATTCCGCACAGGCTAACGAGGGACGACACTTTCCCCAGGACAGGATTTTGATTAGAGACTTCCATATAAAATTCACATAAATGGGATTATTGGGCTACATGCAAGAGCATGAAGTGTCGGCCCAACTTATCCTTGTCATGACAGGGATTAAACTTTCCGCTTTTATGATTTTTTTTATTTAAAAACAAATCCAATCTGTGCAAAAAGCATCTTTCCTGATAAGCCTGTGCAGTCCTAGGACGACACTAAACACACAATGCATTAAGCCCGTGCAGTCCTGGGACGACACTTATCGCACCATGCATTAAGCCTGTGCAGTCCTGGGACGACACTTATCACACCATGCATTAAGCCTGTGCAGTCCTGTGACGACACCTATCGCACCATGCATTAAGCCTGCCTGGGACGACACTTATCACACCATGCATTAAGCCTGTGCAGTCCTGGGACAACACTTATCACACCATGCATTAAGCCTGTGCAGTCCTGTGACGACACCTATCGCACCATGCATTAAGCCTGTGCAGTCCTGTGACGACACCTATCGCACCATGCATTAAGCCTGTGCAGTCCTGGGACGACACTTATCGCACAATGCATTAAGCCTGTGCAGTCCTGGGACGACACTAAACACACAATGCGTTAAGCCTGTGCAGTCCTGTGACGACACTTATCGCACCATGCATTAAGCCCGGTTTTCCCAGAGCCATGCTCAATTTAATTGATTTGTTGACACTGTAGCTTTCATTGCAACTACCCTCAGCTAAGTAGCGGCTCATCTGTATACGTGTATGTTATTCAAATATTTTGTTCATATACCGGCATCTAATATTATTTTATTTACCTTAATATTTTGTTGATTAATGTGTTTTCAAGTTTCTTTTTCAGGATCACGCATTTTTAAATGTGTATCTTTTTATATTCAATATTAAGGTATTGCTTGGGATGAACATTGAACTTATTGCTTAAGATGGTTAGCACACTACTCATGATTCTGACCTAATAAGACTTACGCAATACTAATATGTCCTTCAAAGTTTGCTCATAAGACGTATATTAAAGTGGCGTAACAATTTCCCTGATCGTCTGTGTTCTTCGGAAAGTGCGTTAGCCATATTGGGTATTCTTTTCGAAAAACAGAAATATTAAAGATCAGTTAACACTACCCAATATGATTATGCTATATAAAAACTAACCACAACAAAAAGTGCTATACGAAGGTTAATTACTGTAGGAAAACCCTGTTCAAGAAACATTGGTGTAAGCATGTTAGAGTACAAGCATTAAGTAACTTTTCAGGATCTAAAAAGCGTTTCACGATGTGTAGTCTGAACAGGATAATCAGGGACGATACTTTGCGATTACAAAAACTTGTCTTTTAGAAAAGACTGCCTTTAAACGCAAAATTCCATAAAAACGTTAATTGGCGTCTCTGAAAAGCCTTATCAGACTTGGACGGGCTAATCCGACTCCAAACTAAAAGCGCATGCATTAAGTCCAGTTTTCCCAGAGCGTAGCTCAATGTTTCGACGAGGTTCCTGTCTCGACTGACTGTGACCAGGCGTCGACTACTTACATCGTGTTCCACCGATAAATATATATTTGATAGTATTTTTTTCATAAAATTTAATTTTTCGTTATAATATGATTATTTATCATTCAAACTGATGTTTTCACTAATTAATATCATAGCCACACGCTAACCACCTGTGGCAAAAATCATATCTATGATTCAAGACGTAAAAGAACCACTTTTAAATCGAACATTTATCTTAAGGTCGATGACTAATTTATAAGAACGCATATCAATACACATTAACTAACTTAATACCAAATACATAATTTCATTATCAATGTCATGCACTATCTGTGATAAAAGCGCTAAGATTGTATTTAAAATTCATGCGGTATCTGTCACAATCTTGATACTGTTGTCAAATGGACAAGATAACCACTGGGTTTACTAATTGCTTAATCTGTTGTATCTATTTCACGGTCTACATCAGAGAGAGGTCGAACAGTTGTATCTATTCCACGGTCTACATGAGAGAGAGGTCGAACAGTTGTATCTATTCCACGGTCTACATGAGAGAGAGGTCGAACAGTTGTATCTATTCCACGGTCTACATGAGAGAGAGAGAGGTCGAACAGTTGTATCTATTCCACGGTCTACATCAGAGAGAGGTCGAACAGTTGTATCTATTCCACGGTCTACATGAGAGAGAGGTCGAACAGTTGTATCTATTCCACGGTCTACATCAGAGAGAGGTCGAACAGTTGTATCTATTCCACGGTCTACATCAAAGAGAGGTCGAACAGTTGTATCTATTCCACGGTCTACATCAGAGAGGGGTCGAACAGTTGTATCTATTCCACGGTCTACATCAGGGAGGGTTCGAACAGTTGTATCTATTCCACGGTCTACATCAGAGAGGGGTCAAACAGTTTTATCTGTTCCACGGTTTCCAACAGAGAGGGGTTCGATATCGCACTTATGTCAAATCAATTAAAACGTAGATATAAATCAAAGCCACGAGTTTTAGGGAAGCCAAACCATGTACGTTTGAGGACGACCGCAAGTAATGAAGCGGAGGAGGTAAACTCATCTTCAATTTAATAATGGCTCCACTTTGAACTTCGATGACTCCGATGCCCTTTTTTATTGCTGTTTCGATACTAAAGCGGGAGTTCGATTGTAATAAATCACACATGTTTTCAATAAAAGACACTTGATAAGTTATTCATAACATTCAATCAAAGGTAGATAAATGTATTTTCTTAACATCGATGGTTGTAAGACTACCTCCACATCCGAGAGATACTAAATTCAGTGCGTATTTACACAAAGAGATTGTGTTGAAATCATTGTTGCGGCGCAAGTGTACACGACACACAGACAGCATGAGCTAAACTTTGGGAAAACGGGACTAAATGCATGTGCGTAAAGTGTCGTTCCCGATCAGTCTGTTCCATTTGCGCAGACTAATCAAACACGAACATTTTCGCCTAATGGTGTTTCGCTAAGAAGAGGAAAACACGATGAAAGCGGAATGTGTCGTCCCTGTGCAAACTAATCAAGGACGACACTTTACGCACATTCATTCAGTCTGTTTCCCCAGAGCTGTGATCACATTAATAATTATATGTGTCGCGTTCTGAGAAACTTGGGCATAATGCATGTGCGTAAAGTGTCGTCCTAGATTAGCCTGTGCAGTCCGCACAGGCTAATCAGGGACGACACGTTCCGCGTTTATGGTATTTTTAGTTTCAATAAAGTTTCTCCTTACCGAAAATCAAGTTTAGGCGGAAAGTGTCGTCCCTGATTAGCCTGTGCGGACTGCCCAGTCTAATCTGGGATGTCACTTAACGCACATGCATTAAACCCAATTTTCTCAGAACAATTCTCACATATCTTTGAAATCGATGTATCACGTTGACGTTCTAGATTAAGCATCCACTGCTTTTGATTTCAACAATAAAAATAATAAAACATGTCACTTTTCACGGAAATGTTGGCAATGAAATAACCTTGATTTCTTACAACTTTCAAAAACTATTTATTGCCATGATTCGCTTGTTCAGAAAATAGAAGCGTAACTGCGCCTTAATGGTCTTTGATGCATGCGACAGTTTAATATGTTTCACTATTTACTTGACAATAAGAACTTATTTAATTGCACGCTTAAAAAATGGGAAAGATTTAATGTCTGTTATTATGATGTATTTACAAGTTTCGAAAGAGTTGATGACGATCTAATCATAGTTTACGTATCGAGACACGTGTTCGGCTGTAGCTCATTAAAGCTTTACATGTGGTTATTGATCTATTACTGAATTCCGCAATAACAAAAACGCAAAAATACTAAGACACACAACATGTTTTTTTAAAACAACCGATTTCCATCTATTTTGCATAATACTTGATAACAGACTAAGTGTCGAAGTCTTAGTTTTAATTGTCAACATTAACCAAGAGATGTCGCATAGATTTCACATTATAAGAATGACGAGCAAGCGTGTGCACACGACAACGAAAACAAAGCAACTTTTATTTCAACGACAAATCAGACGAATATCATATACATTTATATGTCATTGATACTTGAGCTATCCGTTTCCGACAGACTAAAGTACATACGTTAATGCGATGAAGAGAGGACGAGCGGAGTAAACGGGTTTGATAATGATAACTCTTAATTTATCAATTGCGTGGTATTTACTAAAGTAGATTAAAGCATCTGTCTGATATAATTTCCCGCCATAAACATATTTTGACCTTGGCATTTAAGCGTGATGTTGTTTACTCACTACTTGACTTCCAGTGTTTAAATTGCGAGCTTGACGATTGATTGTATCGCTTCCGAATTGTTGCATTAACATTCCATATGCAGATATGACAAGCTGCATTCATAAATACAATTGAGCCGCGGTCAGTGAAAACGAGGCTCAATAAGTGTGCGTTAAGTGTCGTTCCCGTTTAGCCATGCAGTCCGCACAGACGTATCAGATACGACACTTACCACGTAAACTAGATTTTCGCTACTAAGAGACTTCATTTAAACTAAAAAATAACATCAGAGCGGAGAGTGTCGTCCCTGATTAGCCAGCGCGGACTGCACTGGTTAATCTGTGACGGCACTTTACGCACATGCATTAAAGCCCGTTTTATCAGAGACAGGCTTAATTGAACTAATGGCATAATAAACATGACCAGTGGGTGACCCGTTTTTTTTTGGCATTCCCGGACATTCGGCACCCCGCAAATGGGTCGGACAGGACATTGGCACCCGATTATATTGCACATTTGTATGGTCGGCAAATTTGTGAGGTGCCGATCGTTGGGTAATGCAAAAAAACGCATTGAGCCGATTGTCCGGCTGCCGTTGTTCCGAATACCTTTATAGGCTTTATACTTAAGTGTTCTGTGTGTCACACATTTCCACTTTAAATTATGTAAACACGATTAGTGACACATTTGCTTTTAAGCTAAATATGTTCACTTCTGTAACAAGTTTTGAACTTTAGAATCACATTTGCAACTTTTAATAAACTACCTATGCGCGTGAAAACTGAATCTTAACTCGAGCGCTTGTAATCACGCATATCTATCATTCACGAAAGGTCGCTGGATTGATGTCCCATAGCTTTTTGCTTCACATTTTATTTTAATAACAGGCAAGTTTAATTTTTCAGGTTTTTTTCAGTGTAATTTGACTTGCTTTCATAAAAAGTTAATGCTTATGTCAAGGATCAGATAATGTTCGCTCAGTTCCTGCCATGACAAGTTCGAATTGGCAAAATGCTATAGAAGGAAAACAGTAGAATAAAACAGACATAGGGTATGGTTAATAATTTACAAATACGATCGCATCAGTCGAGCGATCGCGTAGCCGAAGCCAGAGGCGTTGTGTTGCTGACTTCCTCTTGAGTTCTGATGCATTCAAGTGGCCGCAAGAATTATGATAATTATTTTCCTAATGAGACCCTCGCTTCTTTCATGATTTTGTTTATGTATATGACACCTTAATGCTTATTAGATACACAAGATTCGTCGCTTGATATGTATGACACGTCGCTATCCCTTTTTTAGCTATGAAAATGCCTAAATTCAGATGTTTAAAAAGATATTACGATGTTATTTGATGCGTTAGTATGCTATGGGTGCTCAATAGTGAATACTAAGATAAAGTTTGTATAAAGACACCTCCTGCATCGCGGTAGATATAGTTTCACTAAAAAAAAGTGCACGAAAAAACAGTGATGCTACCTGGTTGCAAACGATAGCATCGTAGAAAACTTCGAAATCCGACAATGAAGTTATACAATTTGTGTTTTGCTTGCAATAACGTACTAAATGGCCAAATTATGTGCATCATTCACGATTGGAGCCGAGTCATGCGAAACTGTGCATTGTGTGATATGCGCCAAGCGTAGCCCAAGACAAGCCTGAGCATTCGCGCCGTTTAATCAAGTGCCTTAAAGGGATATGTTCACATATGTTGGCGTGTATTGAAGTCTGTCATTATATGCTTTATATTGATAAATGTAAAAATTGGATCTAAAAAAGCTCTTGTAAAAAAAAACAAGAATAAAATTACAGAAAGAAAAACAAGTAACCCATAACTGGGCTCGAACCACTGATCCCTGGAGTAAAAGTCTAACGCTTATGTGACGATTTTGGCCGGTATTTTATCCTTTAGGTTCATTATTCTTTGAGTTCTTTCCTATTATTTACACCAAAACGAAAGTACATTTCCCGCGAACAAGCATTCGACTATTCGGTACGTTCCACGCAAATAGCGTGTGTATTTTGGATTGATCATTGTATTTTTATGTACATAATTTGATGATTTAATAATACAAGTCGGTTATTATGATGCACAATATGTATTTCATAATATAGCCACAGTATTATACAATTACTGTTTGAAACGGTAGGATTGTGTTTACATGAAATAGTAGGGTGATGTCTTTAGCAAGCGGGTCACGTGGTATATATATCAGTATATAAAGCGCTGCTCTTTCAGGTCATTCGACCACACAAACACATAGGAATGCTGTCTTTGCTTTTATAACCAGAAACACTAACGTGTGCGCTCTCCCTAATACCAAATCTACTCAAACTCAGCCCCTCTCTTCTTTCATCAAATAAATGACCTATCAAAACTAGTCTTGCCCTTACAACACCACAGTCTCACAAGACACTTAACACATCAATATGAAAGAATTTACAAAGAGATTGTCTGCCCCCCAACGAACTAGTCATCTCGGCCCAATCAAACAAACATAGTCCCCTTCTTCTATCATCGTATACATGATCTTTCAAAAAAACTAGCCTGCCCTACGCAATAACATCCAAACTATATACCAAATAACAACAGAGAGAGCCCACGTTACTGCAAGTTATGACACAAAACAGCAGAACTACACATGTATATAAACACCAATACTAACACTATGTACTTATATGTCCTCCGCGAGGGACGTTAAACGGGGGTGCAGTGTATCGGTGCTATACACCGGGCACTTAAACGAACCAGGGGCGCCTCTGGAATCGGGGCGTTTCCTGTATCCTGCTCGAACCCCCACTAACACCTCTTATGGGGCGGAGAGCACAACAACCACACTTGGGTAAATGAAAGCCAAAAGACAGGACATAATCTATAATACTATGAGTTTTACAAATTAACATCAAACATAAATAAATCATATGATATATCAACGGAGTTTTTAGATCACTTATTTACTTAACCTATCCAACTATAATAGCAAATACAACATAACAGCAAAATTAATACATCCCAGCTTGATACATGGTCTGGATGTTTGGCAGGCGGGTGGGAAGGAACGATGGTGACTCTGGGTAGGGCTTTGGATGGCTCCATGGTTGGTTCTCGACTGATTTGTTGTCGCGCGCAGCAAGTGGGTGGATGAGGTTGCTTGTCTCGGGGGTCTTCAGCGGTTAGGTGCTCGGGCCGGGGCCGTATGCGGGCGCGGGGGGGGGGGGGGGCTCGGGCTCGCTCGGCGTGGGTGCGCTTGTGCGGGGGCGGCGGGTTCTGCGATCTGGGAACTGCAACAATATACAACCCTTCACGACTGGCCGACGACCGTAAATTACCGACAGAAACCTCCTCTTCCGCTCCAGACAAATGCACAACAATCACATACCACACACTATACACAACCATACACAGATCACCATCAAGGAACCCGGAACACACGGGCGTGGCGCTCTCATACGCGCCACCAGTAATGAGTGGGGGTGTGAGAGCGATACGTGTGTGTGTTCCGGGTCCTACGTACCGGGTGGTGTTGGGATGTGGGTCGCGTTGAGTGTCTTGTACATTAGTAATGTGCGTTACACTCGGCGGGATCCGCTCCTCATCACCACCTTTAGGTAGCACATTAAGGTCTCATTGGCCAACGTGCAATGAACTCTCTTAAAAATTAAAGTATTTGGCGAATACCCGGGAAACCGGGGTAAATTTGACCTACTTTGACTCTAAAATTAATCTTTTTCCCCTGAGAGGTCACTGGGGCAGGTCGGGCTACCGTAACCTCGTGAAGAGGCCAGTAGGACCTGCAAATAAACTCTGAAACACACACAGGTCATTCGACTCGGTCAGCTGCTGGAGCGTGCGCGTCGCGACCGAGGCGAGAGTCGCCTGCAGAAGATTTTCTCACCTGTACATATTTCCTTATAGAGGGGAACTTCTGCGGGTGGCTCTGCTAATCCAGCAGAGTCCGTCACCCTCGAGCCGGACGTCTTCCACACTGCTGGGATTGCTGTCTTCTCCAAGATGCAGCGGACTTGTCACCCGCTGTTTATCGTCGAGAGTTCGCCGGCCCGGACCTGCCAGAGGTCCCGTCTGAAGAGGGCCGGGGACGGCGGGACAGCAAGACCACCAGTGTGGGGGACATACGGGACGGACCTTGGTCTTGCGCTTCTGCGCCGGGGGGAACCCAAGAACATCGAGGGGGTGGCTTTAAAGAGGGACCCCGGGGCGGCGGTACCTAGTGCGCTCAACGCGCTGGGGAAACCGTCTCGGGGATGAAGACGACGGCTGATGACAACAAGTGTGCTATAAAGGCGGAGCTGTGTGCTGCAGCGGTGCTGCGTTCAGACATGAATTTGTCTTTTGAGATTGTCTAACTACCAGTGCACATTACGATCTCATTGGCCACCGTGCACTGGTCTATTTGGATCTAAATTTTTTCTTTGGCGAATACCCGGGAAGCCGGGGTAAATTTGACCTACTTTGGCTCTAAATTAATCTTTCTTCCCTGAAAGGTCATAGGGGCAGGTCGGGCTACTATAACCTCGTGAAGAGGCCAGTAGGACCTGTAAATAAACTCTGAAATACACACACACAGGTCATTCGGATCGTTAATCTCGTGGCAAACGGACGTGTTTCTTACGTTAATCGGATTATTGGATTAGCTTAACTAATTTTTATCTTACAACCGCGTTCTTCAACATAGAGTCTTAGAAAATCTCGTAACAAGCTCAATCTTAAGTCAGGGTCTATCCTCTGAAGTCCTACTTCGGGGAAAGTGCTCTAACAGCAATAAGCTCCAAGTGAATCAGTGTTAGGAAATTAAGGGAAGATAAGAATTATTCAAATCAATAGGATCATAGTTTTCTTTCTTTTTTTACTTTTTTACAGTGTCTTTAGGAACAAATCTGTCAGAAATTACTAGGATAACCCAAGTCGGATCAATATCATTAGTGATTTAATCAGTGATTTAATTAGTGGTTTAATCTCACTGAAGTGTGATAAAGTGGGTGGATTTTGAGAACAAAGAAGGGTCGCGGAAGTAGTAAGTCTTGCCAAGTGCCAAATCTAACATTGTTTACCACTTTTAACCCATTGAACTAATCCTTTTTCTCAACAGTTAAACAGTTAAACTAGTTTTAGGTAGAAGTACATTGACTGTACCTCCAGATTTCAGAAATTAACTTGGGTTATAACTTTTCTTAGTTTACCTCATTAGCAAGCCAGTAACATTCCGGTTTAATACAACCGCGCAACTGCCGGTATCTCAATCACGTCCGCGCGCTCTTAGTTCCAATATAGGTGACCTACTTTAGAAGTACAGACTCAAACCGCCGATAATACAGCGTAGATCGTGTACTAATAAGACCAACCCACAAGGGGAAAAATGCAACGTGTCACAAAAACGTTAACAATGAAAACGTATGCCAATGTAACCGCTACGTTAATGATGACTCCAAAGATTCAAAAATCTTCTTTCCGCGCCGGTACACAGTCACGTTGACCCCTAAGGAACCCCTAACCCCCAATGAACACGTCCCGCGTAACTCGGATCCAAGCCCGGATACCATCCCTGATTCTATCCCTAACTCCCCCCCAATTCACGGCCACTCTGATAACAAATGACGCGACGCCTCAGACAAACTCTACCCCCTCAAAGGTCAATCAAACCCTCAATGACAAGCCGGTGAATGTACCTAATGAACCTCCCAGGCCTCAGTCCGCTAGGCAATCTAACAACTATGACCCTGGACAGGCAATATGGCTCACCCTCTGCCTTGGCACTGTAGCGGCGATATTCCCGCGCAACAAGGCCAAGGCAATTGGTGAAGCTTTTGTGAAGTTCGTTGGATCAGAACAAACCAAACCGCTTAAGGAAGTAAAATACGGACTGCTATTTAAAATAAGAAAAGACGCGATCAATAAAGCACATCATTTTTCCTATGGTAACTACGACTTTAAACTGACCGAACAACCAAAACTAGGCAAAGGCATAATTCATGTCCCCCAAAATGCGAACATCGAGAAGCTAAAGAATGACCTAAAATCTAAACCAAATGTAGAGGCCGTCCATAGTGGAGCAAGAAACAAATTTATAACAGTTACGTTTAAATCCGAAAACGCGCCAACCAATATCCTAGGCCACAGCGTTAAGCCCGCACTATTCGCCAGCCTTCGGTGCTTTAAGTGTCAGATGTTCGGCCATGCATCGCATGTATGCAAAAACAATGCGAAATGCCCACACTGCGCGGGTAATCACTCGCACGCGTCGTGCACATCAAGGAACACTAGGAAGTGCGCAAACTGTGGTGGAGGCCACAGCGCGGCGTATAAGGGGTGCCCAGTGTACCTCAAGTACCAAACCACAATCAACAACAAAAACCTTCGACTTACTAACAACTACCTTAATAACATGACTACAACAAATCAGCGCCCTAATCTAGAACAAATTGCTAAACAACTGGTAGGTAAATCTGAAGTAGAAATACTAACTATTCTCAAAAATAAATTCCCTGAAAGAGAGGCTGAGCAACTCAACATCAAACCAACACCGCCCGTGCAACCATCACCAACGCCCGTTCAACCCACAAAACCAAAACAGGTCATGAACCCTCCTCCCACACAACAACAACAATCACAGCAAACAAAAACCCACAACCCAACCATTAACGCAAACAACCCGGTCACCCCCAAACAACAACAACAACAAACACCACGACGCACACAACACCAACGTCATTACAGACAACCTAAAAACCATGAGAGCTCGCCTCTACACATCCATAGGAAAAAACTTAATCTGAACCGGTACCGCCCGAATCCTATCATCATGCGACATAGCCAGCACAAGAGGCAAGCGCTCGCGCCGCCGTTCCCGATACACTTCCGCCACGCGTACGGTGTATATTAATAGAACAACCCCTTAAGCTTGTGCAATCTCCCAATACAAGCCCCTCAATGGCTGCGACAGCACCAAATATTACTTCAAATCTTACCGTAATGTCGTGGAACGCCCGAGGGGTTGGCTGTCATGAAACCAATAACAAATTGTATGAGCTCCAAAATTATGTAAATAATAATGAGATACATGTTGTATGCATCCAAGAAACAAACTTTAGAAGCAAAAATAAACAAGTTCAATTAAAAGGATACCAAGAACCCGTGAGATCAATAGAAGGAAAAAAGGCAACAGCCACGGGGGTAGCTATATATGTAAAATTGGGAATCCCATTTACTGAAATCAAGATTAACCAAGATTGCCCGATTGAGTCGTGTGCTATCACACTCTACCTCGATAAAAACCTGTCCTTTCGTATCCAATGTGTCTACGCTCAAACTGTAGAAAATACTCTCAAAAACTACTCAAAATTTTTTCACTCTTTAGACCATAGACAAAACAATATTATCATTGGCGATTTTAACCTCAAACACCCTTGCTGGAACCCCGAGGGCGATCCACGATGTGATGATCATGCGGAAAATCTATTAAAATTACTAAATAACACAAGCCTCAATTTCTTAAACGACGGGCAGGTCACGAGACTGGCCGACCGCGCCGGCCATTCTGACAGCGCGATCGATCTCGCCCTTATATCAGCTAAATTACAAGCGATAAGCGACTTTAATGTACTCGACAATTCATTTGGTAGCGACCATCTCCCTATCGTGGTGAATTTAAAACTGAAAATTGAACACACCCTTCCGTCAATACAACATAAGTGGAAAATCCACAAGGCTACACCTGATCAATGGAATAACTTTAAAGTTCAATGCAATAACGAATTTCTGCCCAACGAAGATAACACTGACTCTAACACTCACGTCCATTCCTATCTAAATAAACTCACGACAGCGCTAGACAATTCTATTCCTATAGCCAACAAAAAACCTAAAAAAATTAAACGCTCAGTACCTTGGTGGAACGAGGAATGTGAAACCGCTATTAAATACCGAGAAAAATGCAGGAAAAAATGCATCAGAATCAGAACGGGCCCCAAATATGAAAAACTTAAAGAAGCCCGCGCTAAGGTAAAACAAGTAATTAAAAAAGCAAAACTAGATAGCTGAAACGATTTCTGTTACAATCTCTCGTATAAAACCACTAGCAAAGAACTTTGGTCTCAAGTACACCGTATGCAAGGCAGACCGCCTCCTATAACTCCGATATTCCGCATCAATAATGAAATACTTGTAACAAACGCCGATAAAGCTACGGCCTTAGTACACCACTACCAAACGGTAAGCAGCGACGAAGGCTACTCTCGAGCCTTCATTGCGCGAAAACGTAAAACTAAAAATGAATTTCCAGAATTGCTCGAATCTCATACACAGACCAAAACTCACAAATACAATTCGCCTTTTAGCTTATTCGAACTAGAAACAGCCTTACTGACTTGTAAAAACGGCGCGCCAGGTGATGATAATATACATTACAAAATACTGAAACAACTCCCTCTCTCTGCAAAACAAGAGCTCCTTGCCTTATACAATAAATCGTGGGCCGATGGCACCCTCCCTGATGAATGGCATGAGGCAACAATTATACCGATCTTCAAACCTAATAAACCCAAAGAATCTCCAGCCTCATACCGGCCGATCTCGTTAACATCAACATTTACAAAACTAATGCAAACAATGATTAAACCCCGATATCTTGAAAAACACAACCTAATTTCGAAAAATCAATCAGGGTGTAGAGCTCACCACTCGTGCGAAGATCATATAGTGCGCCTCGAAGCCGACATCAGAAGAGCGCAAAATCAAGGCCAATCGGTAGCAGCCGTTTTCTTAGATCTCACTGCCGCGTTCGATAAATTATGGAATGAACATGCGATTCTTATGCTACATACACTAGGTATAGAGGGCACCATGCTCAAATGGCTCGCAGCCTTCCCCACAACGCGGAAAATAAAAGTAAGACTACATGACGTGACTTCCGAAACGGTCGACACAACAAACGGCTGCCCCCAGGGAAGTGTTCTCTCCCCCATATTATTTTCCGTTACAATGAACTCGCTAGAACGCACGATTCATAAGCATAATGCACAAAATAAAACAGGCCTAATTGATCTTTCCCTCTTTGTAGATGACAGTGCCATATGGACTACCTCATGGTCGCCTAAACTAGCAATTGATTAAATTCAAAACGCCCTGACTGCCATAGAAACTTGGAGTGCATCATAAGGCTTTCAAATTAATCCCTCTAAAACTCAAGCAATCGTTTTTTCTAACCGTGCATCCAAAACAACTTCTAAAAAAATCACAGAACTCCCGCTATTAACACTATGTGGCGCTACGCTCCCGCACCTCGACAAAATTACTTTCCTAGGAATGACATTTGATAAATACCTAACATGGGAAGAACACATCCTCAAATTAACAGTGCGCTGCCAGAAAGATCTTAATTTTCTCAAATGCATCCAAAAAAATAACTGGGGCACAGACAAGAAAGCACTGATGAGTATTTACAAAGCCACTATCTGGGCAAAGATAAATTACGGAAGCATAGCATATAACTCAGCCAGCGATACACTACTTAAAAAGCTACAAGTTATCCAAAACACGGCACTCAAAATAATCACGGGCACACGTAAAACCACAAGCACCGTTCTTATCCATCTCGAGTGTGGAATGCTTGACCTGGACCATCAAAGGCAAATAAATCAAATGAAGTATTACGCGCGCACTAATCCTATTGAAAACAACCTACCGATCAACTCAAAGGTCACCGAAGACCCGGCCTACCGTAAACCTAAAAGTCGCATTGGAGTCCCGTACGCGCAAAATGTCCGAGCGCTTAATCTATACTATAAAATTAACGAAATTGAACTCCAACCACCTACCTACTACAGCCTTAGTGAAATAGTAAAACCTGACATCGACTTTCATCTATCAACACTGATAAAAAAAATCCGAAATCGACTCCAATAGCGCAACAATAGCCTTAAATTACATAAATAATACATACGGCGGGTATACACAGATTTTCACAGACGGTAGTAAAAACGAAGATTTAAAATTAGCCGGCGCTGCGTACGTAGTATACAACCCTCAAAATGCCATTATCCACCACAACAGATTAAAACTTAAAAAAGAACTTTCCATATTTGCCTGCGAGCTAGCAATAATTAATGACGCGGTAAGGTGGCTTAACACGCTTTACACGCACGAACAGACTAACTACGCGATTCTAACCGACTCTCTTAGCGCATTGCAAGCACTACACGCAGGATCCTCGAAAACGCGACCAGACCTGATATACGCAGCTCTAAAAGGTATCACAAAACTGACTAATAAAAACATATCTCTTAAACTTATATGGATACCTAGTCATGTAGGCATCCCGGGCAATGAATACGCAGATAAACTTGCCAAGTTAGGATCCCAAGACGGCCTACTCTCTGAGCTATAACCCAGCGCACGCGAAATTATAGCCATTATAAACCAAAAAGCGTACAATGAACAGGACTACAAATGGTCAAAATACTGCACTGAGCATGATTTACCACTTATCACTAACCCCAGCCATAAGATCTATATCTATAGCCCCATTAAGCAAGAAGATAGGGCATATACGCGTATGCGCTTAGGGGTGACTAGGTTACACGGTGATAGCTACGAAACTGTTCTGTGCCCCAAATGCAGTGTCCCAGACACCTTCGAACATTTATTCTTCATATGCCCTCAACACGCGGCCCAAAGACTAGAACTAAGTGCAGGTATAATAGCAGCATATAACAATATTTCTGTTAAAATTGATCGAAGTCTACTGTTAATGCCCCCGAACAAGATCGGATCCGTTATAAGACAACATGTTTTTAATTTTTTGCGGGATACGGGATATCTCAATAAAATATAAATACACTAATTACATCGCATATTAGACAAACGGTTAAAATACTCCGCCAAGCGAGCTTCCACTGCGTATGCCTTATTAAAATAAAATATTACAAGTTAAATACACAAGATACATTGTTTCCTTAGCAATCTTAATATTATAAATATTACAATATAAATATACTAGAAAAATTGTTTCCCTAACGCTGAAAGCAGGTGTCCCGAGTGGGACGCCGCGATGATGCGGGAGACGCCGCAGGAGAGGAAATATTATAGTAGTATATATATATATATATCGATTTATCCCAAGATTTTATACAGACATCATATATCCGTAACAATATCTCTTTGACCTCATACTAATAGTAACTTAAAGTTTAATTCCCATATATATTGCAAACCAAACATAAACATGTACGGAAAGGACTATTTTTACGATTTGTGCGTAATTCAATTATCTCCCTTGCAAAAGCAAGATATAAGAAAAATCGCATTAAAATTAAAATTAAGGGTAAAACTAGATTTATACCTGCACTTAATCCATAAAATAAAGCGATACAGTAGGGCATACTAACTATCCAGAGTCTTCTTGCATAAACTATCTTCCTTAGGCTTATCCGAAATAGCAAAAATATGCGTATAAACAAATCGCGTAACTTACAAAAGTGCGAATAAAGCGCGTTCCGGTGCCGGACTAAAAACACATTTAGGTAACTACATAACATCTACCCTGTCTGCCGGACCCCGTCCGTGGACTATAGCCATAAAGGAACCCTCTGTGCGGGCACGGATGACGGGTCACTTCCGTATGTCACTGGGGCCGCTCGCCCGGGCCCTCACAGAGTGAACCTACGGTATTATCACGGCCTGAGCATAACGCGGATATGACAGCCGACCTATAGTTATTCGTCGCAGGGCATAGCCAACGGGTCACACCTGTGTGTCAGTGGGGCCCCCTGGTCTGTGCCCTGTGACGACGCCACGGACGGGCAAGGGCTGACAAGCTACACATTATAACCCGGTAAAACATCAACAACACTCTCTTAATAAAACGACGGAAGGGATTACGGTACCGAATATAACTGTCAACCAAATCATGAAATGTATCGGCCGCCTGTCTCGTTAACAACCGCGACCGTACAACATAAACGCAATTTAACCCTAAGGGCACGCTATCATAATCAATGACGGATAGGTACGCTTGATAAAAATAAAAACGAACATCTGTAACCACTATGTAACGATATGGACAAACCTAAAATCCCCCCCCCCTGTGTAAACCAAAAAATCGGGCTAACAGTATCCGGGTTCCGCGAGACCCCCCCCCCCCTGTGCTGGTCCTCGTTATTTTAAATTTTTGCCGCTGCACCCAGCACGCAGCAGCCGACGACGACGGTAGTGGGGTAAGCACGCAGACACTACACTTCCGCACAGAGACGGAAGCCGCATCAAGTGCGCACTCAGGTAACTCAATAGAGAAACCTTCAGTACAACCCCTTTAGATGTAGATATCACAACCATTTTATATATGCATAATATTTAAAAAAAAAAATGTTGGATGGAGCGTGTCGGCTGGGGTGGTGAGGCGCCCCCCCTCGCACTGTGGCTCTGTCGACACGACCCACCCAAGATTACCAAAAAAAAAAAAAAAAAAAAAGTGATGATAATTAGTATATTTGTTTCTCAGTGTATAGATAGAATAACTCATTGCAGTCCATTTATTTACTAACCATTGAAATAACCACAATAACACATAGAACTGCTGCCTCTGATATCATACATAACCCGAACCAGTAAAGCGCTCACTCTCCTAATACCAAACTACCATAACCACAGCCCATCTCTTCTATCATCAAATAAATGATCTATCAAAAACAAAGTCTGGCCCTCACAACACCACAGTGCCACAGGCAATCACCTCAGAAAGAAGAAAGAAAATCTCGAAATTGTCAAAGCCCACAAAACAAAATAGTCATCTTGGTCCATTTACACACACTCGGTGCCTCTCTTCTATCATCTAGTACATGATCTGTCAAAAATCTAGTCTGACCCTCACAGCAACATACAACCATTACCCAAAATAGCAACAGAGAGTGCCCAAGCTACTATAAAATATGACACAAGGCAGCAGATCTGTATATGTACCAATACTAACACTATATACTAATATGTCCTCAGCGAGAGACGCTACATGCCGTCCCTCTTGAAAGATACTGAAAAGAATGACTGTTTGCAGTTCATTGGTACACTAACCTTTATATGTTCCTATGTAGCCGGATCGAACCCTTAGCTCGATATGCCCTAGACCAGACCACGATACTAGCCTGGCATACTACACAAACACATAGGAATGCTGTCTTTGCTTTTATAAACCAGAAACACTAACGTGTGCGCTCTCCCTAATACCAAATTTACTCAAACTCAGCCCCTCTCTACTTTCATAAAATAAGTGACCTATCAAAACTAGTCTGGCCCTTACAACACCACAGTCTCACAAGACACTTAACACATCAATAAGAAAGAATTTACAAAGAGATTGTCTGCCCCCCAACGAACTAGTCATCTCGGCCCAATCAAACAAACATAGTCTCCTTCTTCTATCATCAAATACATGATCTTTCAAAAACTAGCCTGCCCTACGCAATAACATCCAAACTATATACCAAATTACAACAGAGAGAGCCCACGTTACCGCAAGTTATGACACAAAACAGCAGAACTACACATGTATATAAACACCTATACTAACACTATGTACTAATATGTCCTCCGCGAGGGACGTTAAACGGGGGTGCAGTGTATCGGTGCTATACACCGGGCACTTAAAAGAACCAGGGGCGCCTCTGGAATCGGGGCGTTTCCTGTATCCTGCTCGAACCCCCACTAACACCTCTCATGGGGCGGAGAGCACAACAACCACACTTGGGTAAATGAAAGCTAGAATACAGGACATAATCTATAATACTATGAGTTTTAAAACTTAACATCAAACATAAATAAATCATATGATATATCAACGGAGTTTTTAGATCATTTATTTACTTTACCTATCCAATTATAATAGCAAATACAACATAACAGCAAAATTAATACATCCCAGCTTGATACATGGTCTGGATGTTTGGCGGGCGGGTGGGAAAGAACGATGGTGACTCTGGGTAGGGCTTTGGATGGCTCCATGGTTGGTTCTTGACTGATTTGTTGTCGCGCGCAGCGAGTGGGTGGATGAGGGTGCTTGTCTCGGGGGTCTCCAGCGGTTGGGTGCTCGGGCCGGGGCCGTATGCGGGCGCGGCGGGGGGGGGGGGGCTCGGGCTCGCTCGGCGTGGATGCGCTTGTGCGGGGGCGGCGGGTTCTGCGATCTGGGAACTGCAACAATATACAACCCTTCAGGACTGACCGACGGCCGTAAATTACCGACAGACACCTCCTCTTCCGCTCCAGACAAATGCACAACAATCACATACCACACACTATACACAACCATACACAGATCACCACCAAGGAACCCGGAACACACGGGCGTGGCGCTCTCATACGCGCCACCCGTAATGAGTGGGGGTGTGAGAGCGATACGTGTTTGTGTTCCGGGTCCTACGTACCGGGTGGTGTTGGGATGTGGGTCGCGTTGAGCGTCTTAGTAATGTGCGGGACACTCGGCGGGGTCCGCACCTCATCACCACCTTTAGGTAGATAGCACATTAAGGTCTCATTGGCCAACGTGTAACGAATGTTTATAAAAATTAAAGTATTTGGCGAATACCCGGGAAGCCGGAGTAAAGGACATGGTTCACTAACCACCCAAAAACGCCCCAAAAATCAATGTAATCAAATTTTCAAAAATGTCATTTTTTTATTTTGTATTCATCTTCTATAACATTTAAATTGCACAATAAATCAAATTTTATAAGTGTGCCTTGTTTTCAATTGTAAAAATAATCATGATAAAAGTACATCACACACAAGAAAATGGCGAATTTACACTAAATTTCTTTGTTTCATCAACAAATAAACTGTCAGCGCACGAGAACACCATGACAAACTTTGTCTTAAACAATAACAAAAACAACAAAAGACAAAATACTATATTTTTGTGACGGTGATATTGCGCGCTCATATCTTACTTTAAAAAAATGTGTAACCCAGTGCTGATCTCCGAGAACCCACCATGCTTTATTGAACCTATCTTTTTAACCCTTTATTAAAAAAACACTGCTTAAAATACCACTTATTACCGAAATTTATTAGAGGTTTTAAGTCTGAAATGGCAAAATAATGATCTTATCAATGTTGGTGTTAAAAAAAGAAGCCATAAGAAACGATTTTGTGTACGCGCCATTCGAAAATAACTGGGTACGAATAGCGTCGGTATCCAATGTAAACCAAGTGCAGACGACGCGTTTTCCAAAGTTGGATTTACCAGATATCTTAAAGGTAAGTTGGCATTTAGATAAACAATTATTTTTTCTATTAAAAAAATGATGGTTTACCCATGGTCCATAATTATGGCTTACTAAATCGTAATCCATTCGCGCGATTACGAACGATGTCACTGTTAAAGTAGATATAGATCTATACTGGTTAGCGAGTAGTGCTCGGATGTAATAAAGGGCTTTGTTTAATAACTTTCTTAATAATACAAAATATTTTTTTTTAAGTTACTGATACATTCTGGGTTCGTCATTTACAAGCAAGTGCAAACAAAACATTGTTTGATATGCGCATGCATTTGTACGAGGGCCGAATTTGGGGTCATTAAAGGGAGGTAATTTTCCACTGTACAGAAGTACATGTATTTACCGGACATTTATAACAAGAAATATCTTTAAAAAAGATATACGGCGTTGATTGTGGTCGATGTTTATGAACGATCAAAAGTTATCTCTATGAGATAAAAAGTAGCGGATGCCTTTTTTCTGCGCAGTTCTTAGCTACATCACAAGCAAATCAATTACGGGGTGTTGCGCCAGATTTCGTGGCTTATTTTGCTTTATGTGATATTATTACTCAGATATCTATATTTACAGAATAGAAAAACACAAGAAACATGAAAATAAACGAGTGCATATAGGTCAGCCGGCAATACTCGAATCTTAATTTAATTGCATAATTATAGTAGTGAATTATTGTGCTCATGCTTAATAAACTGGTCTAAATGGATAAATATTTCTAATTGATTTTATCAAAATTAATCCTTAACATGCAAATGTTGAAAACATATTAAAAATCGATGATTGACATACCACAATAATATCGCCGAATATCTTTATTTAGTATCTTTCTGATCAAAACAGACTTCAAGTGCACAAAGTTTACGAGACGGCGTTTATATAAAGATTTCTGCAACTGACCGCAAACTGACCTTGATACCTTGCGGATTGGAATGCAAAGCATAAAGTTAGGTAACAATTCTGCTGCTGAAACGACGGCTTGTTTACGCCAACTGTACACGACCAAGGCAACAGCTGTGCCTAAAATATTGATATATCGACAAAGCGACTAAACGAACTATTTACTCCATCAGACAAAAATAGCATAGATTCCAATTTTTTCCTTCAATGAAAAGATCGCAACCCCTTCTGCGAACTCCGGTGATGAACTGTATATAAACTCTGACTTTCACACACTGGCCGCGAATTGACCCGAAACCTCGCGGGTTGAAATGCAATGCAAGTAAGTACTAAATATGAGAATATAGCCTTTAGTATAAACGCTTTTGCGCTGGTAATTTTCTGAAAATAAAAGGTGAACGCACAAACTGTATTTATGTCGAAAATTGATTGTAAAACTGCTCTATCTATTGAGCCTTTTCATTAGAGATAAAATTGTTTCATGCAGTAAAACAGTGTTACAAAGACGCGGATATGTTTCCAATGTTCTGGTGTTAAACTCAAATCAGCCAATGGAATTAATGAAGTGTATTCATTCGTACCTAGCCGCGGGAAATTTTATTTGAATATTATTGGACACTTACAAAGGTCAAGTCAGGGTGAAAAGCTGGCTTAATACAACTTGCGCCGAAAAATTGAGTTATTGGAAACAAATTAAAGTTAATATGAAACATTCCTGAACACGTTAAGATAACGTAAATACATTTATTTGATAGTGGAATATGTCGTCTTATGCGTGTGTAAATAAAGTTTAATGTGTTTTCCAATATCGGTGCAAACAAAGATCTATTAATAAACACGTAGATCTATATTTAAAGATTTTTGATCAAACGATAATATCCTTTTTCAAGGGAGAAAATCCAAACAGTGAGTATTTAATGTTAACTGAGATTTTCTGCTATTTCTTTGAAATGTTTACTAGGTACATTTTGCAAGCAATTCAGATATCTGTATACAACAAAAAGTGCCGATTTTAAATGTACGAAAGCAATAATTTAAATAGTGTTTGAGTGTCAGCAACATCAGTTTGTGGTTAAAAAAATATTGTAAAGTAAAATAATCTGCCTATTGTAGTAGACAAACGAAAATCACAAGCACACGGATAGGGTTTCGGTACAGTCTCGGCGATTTTAAGTGAAAAAGTGCTGATTTTAACATTCAAATCTGTTCATTTTGGAAGATGTTGTAAACATGACGATAAATATGTTATTAAACTATTCATAATTGCAATTTCTTTGCGAGATAAATTGTGTGTTATTGAAGCTGAAAATGTACAAAATTAGCAATTGGTCGCAAAGATTTCTATACAAAATATGCTCAAATGCGGAGGACATGGGGCTTATTTGGATTTATATATGTTCGTCTGTATGTCTGTCTGTCTGCATATCCGTCATCTGTAGACACACTTTTGTGTTTGTATATCTAAGTGAGGCGTCAACAGAATCCAATAAAATGTCATACTTATATACAATTCAATATCGTGCATCCGCCTGACATTTTGTTTGTTGGATGCATTTTTAAATGGATTGCCCTACAAGACACCATAAATGAGTATTAATCACATTTTGTGATAGTTCAAGTTTTAATGTGTATAATGACAAGTCGTTTTCTTCATTTATGATTTTCTTTTGATAAACCTTACAGTCCTGACAAATCACAAACCCAAACTTGCAAAACGCATAGATTGCCATTTTTATAATAATCTTTCATTATCATTTAACAGATCAGATGGGTGGTCGAATCGGCAAACGCTAGAATCAAGAGATTCAAATATCTGGATCATGTGATGCCAAATAGCCAGCTGCCATTTATTGGTGACTTTGTTAGAATTGTTTGCGCCATCTCAAACAAATACTTCCCCCCTCTAAGTTCCCCAGACCAAGTCGAACAAGATGAATTGATCGCCGAAAAGATGCTGCAACAAAATGAAAAAGAAAACGAGCTGAAAATGTTAGTAGAAAAGAAAGGTCTTGCTAGGAAAAAGACGATTTGGCGGCCTATTGAAGATTGTGAAGTACAGGGATTTCCGCGTTTAAGTGATGAACAGCTAAGTGAACTAACACTTGGTGTTTACCAATTGTGTTTGAGTTCGAGCTACATGCAAGAGCATACAACTGGAAATTGTGACATTAAAGTGCATGTTCACGAGCAAAGTTTGATTTCTGCAAAATTGCAAAGTCGCCATACATCTAGCAGAAGGTACATGCTGTGGATACAGTGTTTTTTATGGCAATTTCGGGGCCGATATTCGGCCCCATTCCCCTAAAAAAAGAGTATATATTTTTCCCCCATTTTGTAAAAATTATTGATATATATTTCAGAAAAAGGACAGAGACATTCTGCTGTAAATATTATATTCATACAAACATGTGTATTCATATAATAAATATCAATATGTATAAAAAAGTGATTTTTTAATTTTCCCCTTTTCCTAAAAAACGACGCATTTTTTCCCCTTTGGACGGGCCCCACCGCAATTCCCCTATAAGTGAAACAAGAAATATCTTTAAAAAAGATATACGGCGTTGATAGTTCAATGAATGAGATCAAGGATAGCGAATGTCTTTTTTCTGTGCAGTTCTTAGCTGCATCACATGCAGTACGGGATGTTACGCGGAGTTTTCGCGGCTTATTTTACATTTTTACATATTGCTGGTCATAAACCTATAGATACAAAACAGAAAACCAAAAGAAGAATGGAAGTGAAATTAAAACATACGAGTCAACCGGCCACACGAGAAGTATCCGTATTTATAGGCGCGTTCTTCGAACAAACCTGTTTTAGTGGTTTGATTCGATTATTAACAGTATCGATAATCATCGCGCTCATGCTTAATACATTGGTCAATATGGTGGAATAATTATTGTTAAATGAATCAAAAATAATATTTATCATTGTTTTGTTGAAAACACATTAAGAATCTACATATTTCTGGTCTAAAGAAAACTCCAGGTCACCTAGTTCACGGATAGCGTATTAATTATATAACTATTATTTTACTGGCCGCGAACTCCGGAGATGACCTGTATATAAACTCTGACATTCATACACTGGCCGCGAATTGACCCGGGTTGAAATGCAATGTATTAAAGTGAGGCCTCGCTTCCACTGCTCTTTATACTTTTACATGTTAACATGTTGACAAGAATATGGAAGTAAGTACTAAATATGAGAACATAGCCTTTAAATATAAACGCGTTGCGCTGGTAATTCTCTGAAAATAAAAGGTGTACGCACAAACTGTATTTATGTCGAGAATTGAGTGTAAAACTGTTCTATCTATTAAGCCTTTTCATTAGAAATAAAATTGTTTCATGCAGTAAAACAGTGTTACAAAGACGCGGATATGTTTCCAATGTTCTGGTGGAATACTCAAATCAGCCAATGGAATAAATGAAGTGTATTCATTCGTACCTAGCCGCGGGAAATTTTATTTGAATTTTATTGGACACTTACAAAGGTCAGGAGAGGTGAAAAGCTGGCTTAATTCAGCTTACGCCGAAAAAAGCACTGGGATACGTCACAGTGAGGATATGGTCGAATCATGGTATTGCCAATGCAAGACTGGATCGCGAGTGGTTGGAATGTGTTCACACATTGCAGCCGTAGTCTGGTTCTTGTCTGCCGGTAGATATCAGCAAAAGGAAAGAAACAATATGTTACTGGTATAACATTTAAATAATTAGTTACTTAACATATGTTAAGATCTATATAATTCATCAAACAGATGAAGGGTTGCTTTTGTCTATTTCTTTATTAATTGTTTATATTTCTGATCATTCTCGTTTACGCTAATAGCTATGAACTGTCTTCTTTTTCACTCTAGCGTGTAAATGGAGACGAAGTCCGTTTTAACATAAAATATAGATAATAGTATGCTACTGAATTATGAAATGAATGTTATCGGTCAGGGGTTTGGAGAATTGACAAATCTATGAGGTTTACCGTCACAACTCTAGTGCGTTCAGTTACAACGAACGTTTGCCAATCATCGTTCGTTTCCGATTCGGTCTTATTGAACGATTGGTTTCGCTATCGATCTACCTCCCGAAAGGGTATGCTTCGGTTCGCGAAATAAAGCGAACATTCGCTGTAACTGAAGCTGGATTGGTCATTGTCGGCTCGGGTACTACTTACATGTACCCCGGGTACTCTTAATTATACTTACATGTACCCCGGGTACGGTTAATATATGTACTTAAACGTACCCGGGAAATTTAACGCTTAATCGGTCGTTGTCGGCTATTTTTTTAATTAATTATATTTACATTTATGTTAATTTTCTGTAAAATGGCCTTTAGGTTATTGAAACTCGTACCCAAAAAGCATGTTGATGCAGTTTTTATAAACAGAAGTTTGTTTAAGATTATCGGTAGTGTTTTAACGACATCGGATTTTGGACTGGAATACAAATCGGGTAAGTCTAATATCGACCGGGTACGATTAAGTATATTTACCGTACCCGAGGTACATGTAAGTATACTTAAGAGTACCCGGGGTACATGTAAGTAGTACCCGATCCGACAATGACCACTCGAGCGTAACTGAACGCACTAGACTTTGGTTTCGCTAGCGAACTACCTCCCAAGAGGGTTCGCTTCGGTTCGCGGCGAAACGAGCGTTCAATAGCAGAACGTTCGCGAACGTTCGCTGTAACTGAATGCACTAGAGTGTCACGCCACAACTAAGTATAATAATATTATATTTATATAGTAACTCTTCATAAATATTTTAAATGAAAAAGACAAAATATACGAGAAGTGTACCCTATAATGAAATGGAAATCTATAATTAGCCTTATTTACCAAAACATCTTTTAACAAAATCCGATATGGATCGATCTAGACAATGTTTTGACAGTGGAAAATGTAACATAAGCGCAAACGTAATTAGCGCAATAACGGCATGTTAAATACTTTCCAAGAGAGGGACTGGTACATCGACGGGGGTTCGCTATCTCCAGGATCTTAAAGACCGGGGGCCCGAGCCACTCTGTATGCAAGGGCCTAGGAGGTAGTGTGGCTTTCACACTATACTTTCCAAGAGAGGAACTGGAGAGAGCGGGACAGGGAGCTTACCAATATGGAGGACGTACGGGGTGGACCTGGTGTTGGCATCAGACCATCGAGGGTGTGGCCCTAGAGAGTGGACCCGGGGCGGCGGTACTCAGTGCGCTCAACGCACTGGGGAAACCGTCTCGGGGTTGAAGACGACGGCCGGTGACGAGAGTGGCCATAAAGGCAGAGCTGCTTGCTGCACTCCCTCGGCGGAGCTGCGTCCAGACAAGAATTTGTCTTGAGATTGTCTCCCCTGAAACATCACAGGGGCAGGTCGATACCAAATGTAGTCACGAAGACGCGAGAACGACCTGTAAATAACCTACTACAACAACAACGGGAGCGAGCAGTCTGCGTTCGATCGTCGAACAGTTCACAACGTTAAATACGTTGCATTAATTAGAGACCTTATACCATTGAAATTATCTGGGAGTTTGGATGCCTTTTGAGTAGAAGTGACCCAAGCAACTTTGCGCACTACACCATAGCTTGCTGGGTAGCTTCAATAGAGACTCATACCTTTGTCCGGGTCACAGGTTTTCTTTGGTAATATAAGACAGTGCACGTTTCTGGTCTCTTAGGTCAGCCTGAGCAAGGGACATCTCTGTGACTTTGGATACTTTCGAGTGGAGGTGACCCTGGCAACTTTGCGCACAACATACCATAGCTTGCTGGGTAGCCTAGAGACTCGTATATAAGTCCGTGTCAAAGGTTTCCATTCCAGTTAGTGCACGTGTCAGGTCTCGTAGGTCAGCCTGAGTCTGTCAAGCTACTGATTGTCGCTTGTACAACACTGACCGATTGTCTTCCTTGCATAGCGCAGAGGGGGGACATTGATTGTCTTCCTTGCGTAACGCTCGTTACTATAGGTGTAAGACACCCGAGGTGACCCAAGTCACCCAAGACACCCGAGGTGACCCAAGTCAACCAAGACACCCCAAGTCGACCCAAGTCAACCCAAGTCGACCCAAGTCGACCCAAGTCAACCCAAGTCAACCCAAGTCGACCCAAGTCAACCCAAGTCGACCCAAGTCAACCCAAGTCAACCCAAGTAAACCCGAGTCGACCCACGTCGACCCAAGTCGACCCAAGTCAACCCAAGTGATCAAAGCAATCCAAGTCGCACAGGGCATACGGAACCGGCTTGTATAGAGGCAAACTATATTATTTGTTTATCAAATCACACGGCTAAGGAAAGCCCGAGGAAAAGCCATTATATATATATCCCGAAGGAACGGTAGACACGTTACACTTAGACCATTCGGCCATCCGTGCTCATACCATGAGTGTTGATTTAATACTTTATATAAACAATCCTCGTAGTGTCACAAAATATAACGACAACAACATGAACTTTTCAAATTATTCAATCGTTTCGCGGTGCAACGATTTATAATATTCAGGTTTTAAAATTGTCAAAGAATGCATATAATGGATAATTTAGAGCATGTTAAATGTTCATAATTACTTTTTCCTCACAAATATCATCACTACAACAACAAATTTCGAATCTCAAACAATTTCAATTCTTTTCAATTAACCAAAACGTGAAAAGGTCCCTTTAAATCCACGAGAGGTTTCGTGGCCTAGTTAGCGGATAAGGTAGCTCCTTACCAGACCGCTCGGATGCGCAGGCTGGTCTTGAGCTAAACTGGTCGCATACAGTTAAGACCCATTTTCGCATGTCGCTCCTCATATTAACTATGCCGAAGCAAAAGCCTCGATTTTTATTTCAGACAAAGTTTGTAATTTTAATAGTTAAAAACGGTTACGACTATCTTCTTTGAAAGCGTTCTATATAATTGTATAGTTAACGGTTAACTTCAAACTCGTACAGAACAAATTATTAAGTCATCAAACGCTACAATATAACTGCAATTTGAAATAAAGACTGCAATGAACTAGTTAAAACCACCTACTCCTGAACCCAATATTCCAGTCAGCAATAGTATGTGTGTGAACATGACAGAAACACATATCGTTTACATTATTTACCAACATGCGGTCGTGTATTGTTATTTGTGAGATTTTGTTAAATAAAACATTGCATATGTTTATTGCAAAAGTAACTTATCTAAAGACGAAGTAATGTATGCGATATGCGGTTTTGTTAAGGTCACCATTGCCAAAGCTATATATGCATGTGTCGCAGAATTTATTTAACATGTCATGTTAATGTAGGTTTACATAAACGGCGGGTTTTATCAACAAAATATCGACGCATTTACGTCTATAGATGTTTATCACAGCGGTAAATATTGGCATGGCGTCGAGGACATATCTCATATGGGGACCGCGGTGACGGGCTAATGGTTACAATACACTAAATGATCGCTTCATGAAGGGCTGTACTCTCTAAAAAAATATCATAGTTGACAGGAAGGCATGTTTTACACTTTTTACCATTATTCGGGTGTTATCTTGCTGAGATAATGGTAGGGCATGAATAGGTGTTCACTACTGAATCCCTAAAATATGATACACGTGAAGACTATAGTAAACCATTGCACTAGAAAAGGTTACATTCCACTAAGAAACGACCGAAAAAAAAAAAGTTGCAAAAACAGTCGATTTTGATTTGTGTCAAGTTCTTTCTTGCATTGTACATGACATATCTTTTTTATTGCATAAATCGATTCCGCTTAGAATGGCCTTTAAGAAAAGGTATGGTTATGGGGGTCTCTATGTGCAAAATGTTGCATTTATTTTCGCTCAAAGTTGTCGCTTTTACATTGAATTATATAGTGAAACTATTTAGTGTATTATGACCTAATGGGATTTTCACACATATTTGATACGTTCATATTTTATCTGCGGGTCCAATGCCCTCTGGCGGCTTGGCGTACTCTCTGGTCAGTCTGTTGCGCGAATTCACTTAATAAACGGCGACAGTCCTCCGTGGGGGATATGTTCATCCCCTCATCATATGGTGTGAAATATTTTTATTCACTTTATTCACTATGGCGTCATGAAAATATATGAAGCATGATAATATTGTTTACCACGAAAAACGTTCCTAACTTTAAAGGACGTATTTTAACATAAAACGAAAATTGCCAGCTTTCAACAATTTTGTGTTTTACACTTAAACAATACGAACGACAAGATAGGGACATCAAACAAAGTTAATATAAAATCTTAGAATATGCTATAGAGGTATAAAACAGTTGCAGAAAACGAAATTTATCAAACTTATTTAGTTCCCTATTATGAATGGATACACGATCAGTCTCGTTCTGGAATTCTGCGAGTAACGTTACTTCGCGCTCTAAAATCAGTTTTTGCTTATTGTGCAAAAAGGTCTATAGCTGTAAAGTTATATAATTTACACAATGATATATCTTTATACCACGAGACTTAATAATGGTAACACCTTGATTTGGTACTTCTCATGATCATGACAAAGCGAATGCCGAATTCTCACTACAGCAGTAGAATTTAAGATTACCAGTGCACTTTACGTTTCTCTGATGCCTTGAAGGTGAGTTTGTTTGCTGTAAAAGACAACAACAACAACGTTAACACACGTTTGTGCACTCAAAGAGTGTTGCAAACAACATATTTCCATCTAAACCCTTACATTCCAATAGGAATTGAGGCTTGAAGAAAGCAGACAGACAGATAGATAGAAAGATAGTTTATTCACATTTATACAATTGTACATTGTCTTCATGCTTAAATACACATACTATTCTCTGTCTCGAAACAAGGCATAACAAGATAACATTCAAGAATAAAAACACCAATAAATACAATCGATGTTAAGAACACCTAGGTTCTATCAAGGCGGTACTGAAGTTTTATGAACAGTATTATTAAGTATTGTATTTCTTTTAACAAAAGCTTCTTTAATAAATCTACAAACATTATACATTATTGATTTGTCACATGAAACTAGTAACTTGTGGAATTTATATACAGATGGGTTTACACAAAATGAACAGCTTATATAAGTTTTCTTAACTCAGTGGTATATACATATTAAAATGGTATTCATCTTCTAAATCAAAGTCATTACAACACAGAAATAACTTGTATACTTTAAAGCATACTTCAGGAATAACCGCTGCAAAATATGACGTCGGCAAGAGGTACAAAACACTTGAGCCGCGCACTTGGAAAACGGGGCCTTATGCATGTGTGTAAAGTGTCGTCCCGATTAGCCTATAGGTCCGTTAAGTTATTACGTTACGCCACTTTTAGCCAGAACTGGATTTATGCTGAAAAAATACTTCATGTAAACGAAAACTTTCGTTAATGAGGAGAGTGTCGTTGCATGTGCTGACTGCACAGGCTTGTCAGGGACGACACTTTACGCATTGATTAGATTATGTGAAGTAGTCTTCCTTGAAATGTAAAATGCAATAAATGCGGAAAGTATCGTCCTTGTTATCCTGGGTGGACTGCACAAGCTTGTCTGGGACGACACTTTACACACATGCATTAAGCCCCGTTTTCAAAGATCGCTGCTGAATTATTTTCATATTTAAATTCCTCCATTTGGAAGCCATATGTACGAGGCACGCGTAAACAGACTATCAATGGCGTTCCATGTTTTGTCTGTCCGCATGTTTGTTTATTTTGGAATCGATTAAGCCTTGCAAATCTGGATTTCAAATTTAGCGCGTCGCTCTGGTCACTGCATAAGAGGCGCTTGATTCACGCCAATTAAGCGCCTGTTTGAAAACACACAAACCACGCGTCCCTCGAGATGTTTAACGCGGACCAGAAGTATTTGAAGTAAAAAAAGTGTGTGAGACTAATTGTCGTACATTTTCTGCACGTGCGCACCTGAGAGAATGTTAGCAGCCGACAGATCGGGATCGAATGCGCATTGTGTTTTGATTTATTATTGAGCAGAACAATCGCGTACTCTGTAAAGTTTATACAATAAGAGGACAATTGTTTGACATAAAAAATACCTCTTTAATCAATGAACAACATAACGTCAACGGTGTTCGTTTTCCTGTTACAGTCGAAGAAGTACTTGTTTGTTTGTTACCCATATCATAAATATATATGGGCCTTGCTCTATGAAAAGGGGTTTAATGCATGTCAATAAAATGTCGTTCCAGATAGCCTGTGTAGTCCGCACAGGCTAATCATGGATGACACTTTCCGCTTCTATGATCTTTTTCTTTAAAATAAAGTATCTTCTTAGCAAAAATCCTGTTTAGGCGGAAAGTGTCGATCCTGATTAGCCTATGCGGACTGCACTGGCTAATCTTGGACGACGCTTTGCGCACGTGCATAAACCACTTTTCCCTAGAGCGCGGCTGTTTTTATATATATATAAAGACCTACTCAAATACAAAAGCAAAACGCCAAACACTCGTATACCGTTTGAGGTCACTTACCATCCAGGGCTACCTTAAATATAAGACATCATTGACCGCCACTAGACCACAATCGAAAAATCAAGCAAGCTTAAACGTATATTTCCTGAAAAGCCCATTTTGGCATATAGAAGACCCATACTGTTACGTGCCAAAAGTACAACAACGTCCGAAGAAGCTTTTCTAGGAGAATCAAAACCATGCGTTGCCAAATATGCAATATGATGCGCCCATCAAATACATTCAAAACCACATCTGGTGCCATTTCGTCCATTAAAGGTAACCACAACTGTAAAACTGCAAATGCCCTTTACCTGATGACGTGCAGTATATGTAAGAAACAATATGTTGCTAAACAAAACTGGCATTGAACAAGCACACTTCAGCGAATCTGGCTACTAGTTTGACAATATCATTTTCTTTTGTATAGAAGCAAAAACACAATGGTCCGACGACCATTATATTATATTAAATATTCATATATATGTTTGTGTATGTGTATATATGTATATATATATATAAGGCGACTCAATACTCTTCAGCCCCATGGAATAAATAAAAACGACACATATAAAAAATAAAACAACTTTACGCTAAATTCTAACTTCCATTTTAATCATTTAAATGTTAATCGATATAATAAACATTGTAAGCGCCATTTTATAACACACAATTTTAATAGGTGTATGTACATAATCATAAAACGAAAAATAAATATGACACAATACTGAATGCAAAACGTTCACTGCAAATTATAATATTTTTCATTATAACATCGATATAATTTATAGTACGGGCGTCAGTCTATAACACAATTTTAATATGCATAAATAAATACAAAAATAAAACGACACATAACTAAAAAAAACATTACTGAAAGCCAATAAGTTAACCTCAATTGTGCATTCGCACTGGGGAATCATTAACTCATATCTGTATACACCCCTGAAGAAGACGTGTAGTCGAAAGCGCTAGGGTATAAGATACACATTTTTTACATTGTTTGAACAATTTCTTTCTATATATATATATATTGGCAGTTAACATAAAACAAAATGAGCTCACGGTCACGTTTTTACACCAGTTCAATAGGGGAAAGCTATATAATTGATACGACAATCCTTGCGGTTTTTATTTGTAAAGACAACAAATTGTCACTTAGCAATACTATTCCACGTGTATAACAATGTACTTCATTGAGAATGCAACATTACACTTAGATTGGGAAATACATATCACCAAAATAAAGATGTTTAATTATTTACATATAACATAAAACAAAAACAACAGCATTAGTGATATGGGCTTTGTCTTAACAAAACAACCACAATAAAATTACGCACGAATATAGACAATATTAAACTCGGTAAGCAAACCAATATAAACACGTTAAAATAAATGCAAAAGATGCCCCGTTAAAGTTTAGATGCTAGTTTATCTTTAAATATTTAAAGCCTCTTAACAAATATCTTTGAAGATATTTACACAATCAGACAAAGGCATTAACAATCATGCAATAATTTAGAAAGACGCTGATCCGTATGAGGTACACAAGCAATTGAAACGTGCCTACGGGTACTTTCCATAGACATTATTACCCTATATTTACTTCTTTAAAATGATTATTTGGATTATTTGGAGTAGACGAACATATAAACACATTATAATTAAAATTGCATTTCATACGGTAATACGAATATAGCACAATCATTATATATTTATACCAAATACTTAAATTTGTATTTGGTAACATGTGTTGTTTAGCTACAAATACAAATAAATGCAAAATGTTTTTTTTTCTATGTATCAATTTGATAAACATGTCACACAATTTACAAACATCAAGCTATTTTCAGTTATTAAAAAACAGAACAAATATGTTTCATGCATTCAATAAAAAGTAAATATGAACATTCCCAAATATGAGAAAATCTGGTCATAAAACAATTGCTGAACTTGTAGTGGAAGATTTACAGAAACTGGCCCCACTGAAAGCAAATGTGGGATTGTGGGATGGTCAATGTGAAAGGTGAAACACGCCGTTACAAAACTAATAAAATGTCAAACTTTATCATAAGCAATATGTCAATACTGTTCATGTTTAATATAAGCACATTCATAAGTGTCTATTTAAAAAAATGCAAAGCAGACATCTTAGTTTTTATTTTTAGCTCGGTATTTTCGGAGAAAACCCGAGGTATTGTCATAGTCAGTTCGTCGTGTCGTCCGCGTCGTGCTAAAACCTTAACATTGGCTCTAAATCAAAGTGCTTCCAACTACAACTTTCAAACTTCATATGTAGATGCACATTGATGAGTTCTACACACCACACCCATTTTGGGGTCACTAGGTCAATGGTCAAGTCACTGTGACCTCTCAAATAAATTCTGACAAGCTTTCATTTATTCAAAACTGCACCCGTAGCCGAGCATGGCACCCTTTATGCGGTGCTCTTGTTTAAGCAAATTGTTTTGCTCTGTTGTATTACTTAAAGAGACAATTGCATTTCTTGACTAGTGTTAGCATATGGCAACACTCCCTTAATTTTTCATTGACTGATTTCAAATTACAAGGCACTATTTTTTCTTCAGATAATGTAAAACAAAATTAAACAAATTTTAAGTAGGTGTTAATAATAAAAAGCATTTCATATAACAATGTGTTTCTATTGCCTTAAGTATATTTTTCTCTTCAGAAGTTGTTACTGTGCATTATTTTAACAGTTTAATACATATTTTAGCATTGACACAAGAAATGTTTTTTAAACAATGGTTTGTACAAATAAATGTTAACAGTGAGTTTATCTTATAAAAATGGCAACAATACATGGATACATTACATTTAAAATACAATTGTTTTACAGTTGCTCTATGTATAAATGGCAACATATACACTTGATACAGTGATCAAAAAATCTTGATTAAATTACTCACTGATTAAAGAGGATACAATCTGGTCGTCTTCATGTACATATACAACCATAAAGCATAATAAACTATTATGTCCAAAAACAAATTTTAACACTCAAACAACACAACTTAACAATCTTTTTGCCATTTTTCATAAAACTCTAAAACAAAATAATATTTATTTTTTAATTCACAGTTTCATTTAAAGCTTTTCAACAAGAGTCATACTCTAATCATTTAACATACAATATCCATTTAAATCAACAAAGTACTAGTAGTAAATACAGAATCGATTATTTAAGGTAGATTAAATTATTTCACCCAGAATTTATTTATATTCCCATGAAATACATAGTATGCTACTAAACAAGATTCATGGTCGAAAACCGACCCGAATGAGCCAATTGACTAGTATTGTTTTCATAAGGTTGATAGATAAAAATCTGAAGCGTAAACATTTTACCTCTTTCTGAACAAATATTTTTCACTAGCTTATCTATATCTACGGGTTAAAACAGACAACTGAAACATGTCTTATAGCTTGAAAACACTCCAATATTTTTTTCAATTTTGTTCAAGTTACCAGCATCATTTAAACAGCTTTGGCAATCTTAACAAATCTTTGATAACATTGTATTTCCCATTTATTTACCATAATCAGGATCAACATCTGTTGTGAAAGTTTCATCAATTTAAAAATACTTTAAATGCTTTGTTAAACCAGGGACCTATACAAACAACTTGGTTGGTCACATAAAAAATAAAACGTAAACTATTGTTTTTCTTTGAATACAACTTGACTGGTCACATACACAATAGAGCAGAAACTATTGTTCGTCTTTGAATACAACTTGACGGGTGACATACAAAATGTGGCTGTTGATATGATTTCTGGCTTTTCGCTTGAATTCTTGTGATGTGTCATTCTGCCATTTCGATCTGAACAAGGTCATTCATTTCCATCTGTCATAATATTCAAAGAGTCAGAGTAAGTGCTGACCAAACCAGGAGGTATGTAGAGACTAGCAGAACTAAATCAGTATTTATCTCTGAGCTTCTTACGTTTGACTAGGGTCAATATGGTAACAACTGCTGTGACATGCAGTCTGTGTTTCTGATTGGATGGTTTGATTTCGTCAAAAGGCATCTGAAAAAAAGACTTGTTACTGTAAATGTCAGTTTTTCATTTTATCTTTGATACCGATGGAAAAAAGAACACGCAGAGCACTTGGTATTTCAGAATGATACAACTAATCTGATTTGAATCCATCGAGAAAATGATAGTCCTGAGACTATTCATAAAATAATAATTAATAATAAATGATTAAAAAGTGTATTCTTTTTATTACCAAGCCATTTGGATTGTGATTTGATGAATATACATTTTGCCATCGGAATAAAATGTTTTGTTTTGAAGTAGTGAAAGGGTTTGCCACCATTCACCCACATTTTGCTTTTGTCTCAAAATTCCACATATCTCAAGGAAAACGAATTCAAAATACACAAGTAGGCAAATTCACAGTATGGTATGGAAAATATGTTTAGTTTAATAACACTAGAAACACTACTTTTCGAGTTTAGACTATGCATAAAAATCCAACAGCAAGATGCACGTATGGACAGACAAAGGTAAATCTAAATTCACCCACACATCTCTGAACTTGGGGGCGTAAAAAAAACATGCACATGACTTGAACACTCACCTGAGGTTCGCTCTGCATTTTGTTCACAGACTGAGGGTCCTTCACCATGGAGATTCCAGAATATCAAGATGCTGACTTCTTCTGGTGCAAATGCTTCAAGAACAAACTCAACGCCTTGCTATCCGGGTTTCTGCAATTTAGTATGTCATGTATAAATTAAGACAACAATTTTTAAGACTTAATATGCATTTCATTAAAATTGTCAAGTATCAAAATGCGGGTTTAACCCTGGCAACACACTTGATACTCTCTCATAAAGCCATTCATTAACTTAAAAACAAACAAACTAGAGATTTGTCACAGACGTGACGAATACCCCCACATGAAGAGGGGATGAAAGGGACCTGAAATAGGGAAAACCATGCTGAAAATGTAAAACGCACCCGTGACCCCTTGACCTAGTTTTTAGCCCGGAATAGCCCATATTCGAACATGGCCTAAAGGTCATCTAGATTAAGTTTCCGACCAAGTTTGTTGAAGAGGGGTTGATAAGTACTTAAAAATGGGGCGGACACCATACTGAATGTGTAAAACGCAATAAGTGACCCCGTGACCTAGTTTGATCTCCCTGGAAGGGCCAGTGTTCAATCATGGCCTACAATCATCTATATTAAACTTCTGACCAAGTTTGGTGAAGATCAGAAGTTAACTTCGTCAATAAGAGAGCGAGAGCGGACATCATGCTCAATGCATTAAACGCACTAAGTGACCCCGTGACCTAGGTTTTGGCCTGGCATGGCCCATGTTCAAACTTGGCCAAGAGATCATCTAGATAAAACTTCTAAGTTTGGTGAAGATTGGATGAAAATTACTTGAATTAAAGAGCTGACAACATGCTGAATGTTTAAAACGCACTAAGTGACACCGTGACCTATGTTTTGACCCGGCATGACCCATATTTAAACATATAATACGGACTGACCGACAGACAGACTGACAGACAAGTTCACTCCTATATACCCCCATAAACTAAAAGCTACGAACATCACTGATCCCTCGTAATTCAATGTTAGTTTAAAAACCATACTAACAGTTAATATGGAACCTGATTTTGTCAAGATTTAAAGTCAAATATGTTGGTACCTGCTGATAAATTGTTTCATGTTATTGCTGTTGTGGTTTTGAGTTTTAATATAACTCTGGATGTTAAATTTAAAATGCAAATTTGAGGGTTTAGCTTGAAACTTTTGCATTTTCTTCACATTTCTTTATAAGATAAAGTAGTGTGTGGCTGAACCCTTAAACTTAGATTAGATAAACTGGTCAATTAATTGAAGAGCAGAAACCCAGTTTGTAGTGGGTTATACCTATTGGGCATTTGTGAAAGCTTTATTGCATCAAAAAGTTTAAGGCTTTAATGTCTGGGTCTCCTGAATGCTTTGTCACAGTGAACTCTTTTGCAATGGCAAGGTGACTTACCTATTGAGATGTAGAGTAGGATTTGGTGAACATCGCTCACTGGGCTTGAACTTGTGAGTATAAGGCCTCTGTGAACAGAAACAAGATGTGTTTGTGAAACACAATGTCCCCCTATATGACATTTGACCTTGTAGGATGACCTTGAACTTGTGAAGGATGACCTTGACCTTTCACCACTCAAAATATGCAGCTCTATAAAATACACATGCATGCCAAATATCAAGTTGCTATCTTCAATATTGCAAAATAATTCATAAAATAAGCGATTTGGGCCACATATATTTGACCTCTGACCTTGAAGGATGACCATGACCTTGACCTTTCACCACTGAAAATGTGCAGCTCCATGAGATACACATGCATGCCAAATATCAAGTTGCTATCTTCAATATTGCAAAATTATAAATAAAATGAGCATTTGGGCCACATATTTTTGACCTCTGACCTTGAAGGATGACCTTGACCTTTCACCACTCAAAATGTGCAGCTTCACGAGATACACATGCATGCCAAATATGAAGTTGCTATCTTCAATATTGCAAAAGTTATTGCAAAATGTTAAAGTTGGCACAAACAGACAGACCAACAGACAGGGCAAAAACAATATGTCCCCCACTACTATAGTCGGGGACATAAAAAAGATCAAAGCGCATCCCAGAAATGTGTCCCTGTAAACAAAAAAAATTAATTGCATTCTGAAATGGCTTCAGTTATATAAGAAGTCAATCAATGTTGTTTGAGTGAAAACAATATTTAAGAAATAAAGTATGTTAAATGGATCTTGATACAAATGAGATATACACTAAACACTTGATACAAACATTTTATGTCCCTTTGGGACTTAAGGAAGGATGAAAGGAAGGACAGGGAGAATTACAGACAAGGACAAATTTGTATGCTCTCACCCCCACCGAGCCCTTTCAAGGCAATACAAATGGCAGCTATTATAAATAGTTTACAATTACATAAATGATTTATTTAAGTTAGCAGCCAGGATAGAGTTTTATCAATATTAAACAAACACAAACTATTTTCATTGACATTTGGAGTAAAACACTACACATTATACATGGAAAATTACATTACCAACGTACCTTATTGACGAGGTAGTCTTGTCCCCTGGCCAAGAAAGTATGGAGCCCCGGATTCAGAGTGGCTTCATCCTGTGGGTAGTACTATTTGAACATTTGTCCCAAGGTCCTGGGCCAGGAGGTGTCCCTGGGCGTCTGGGCCCAGCTGACCAGAGAGCATGTTGTTCAGCTAGGTACCGATCTATGATTGCATAGGTTCCTGTAGAAACAGGCTCTTAAAACAAAATGCAGGAATTTAATTAAATATTTAAAATAAATTAAGAAAATAATTTTTAAATGTGCTGAAGGCATTTAAATATTTTATTACTAAAATTTAAGAGAATTCAACAATTCAATTAGAGCAGATATTTTAATTATGCAAGGAGAAACTTTAGGTTCAGGGTTTGAATTTCGGCCAAAAAATAGACAAAACTATGCCCTGACCGTCCTTCTATGACTAAAACTGATATCAGATCAACTTTTATTTATTATTTATTTACCAAGTTTGATCAATTTAAAAACAAATAATTCACATTTAATGTTAGGAGCTTCTCCTCAATCATGCAGAAATAGGACTGATGTAAAGTCAACTATATGAGCCTCATTCTATGAAAATAGGTCGTAATGTATATGCAGTCTGCACAGGCTAATCTGGGATGACGCTTTAATAGGACTTAATGTATGTGCAGTCTGCACAGGCTAATCAGGGATGACACTTTAATAGGGCTTAATGTATGTGCAGTCTGCACAGGCTAATCTGGGATGACAATTTAAGCACATACATGAAGCCCCATATCCCAGAACACCCCTAAGATACTACTTATTTTTCTTGTTGCTGCTGCTGTTGCTGCTGCTGTTGCTGCTGCAACTGGGCCATGGACAGAGATGGAGCGAGTCTTGACGCCGAAGTCGCCACCCCAAACCTGAGAAATGCCAACAACAACTGTTGTTGAATGGTGTCAATCGCATACTGCTCTCCAGGCCTAAGGTTCACATTATTCGAGAACAACATATTGAGGTCAGTCACATTAACGGACGTGTCACGCAATGCCTGCTCTACCTGTTAGATCAGATCATTTCAGTTTGAGCGACTTGTCCGGTCTAATTTGTCGACGCCCATCATCCAATTGTTGCTAAGCGACATCGATGCTGAGACGGAAGTCCAACTCACCAAGGCTCTGCTGTTGGAAGTGTTGCTGAAGCCAACATGGGAGGAGATATTGATAGGAGGCTTGGTAGTCTGACGCAAGACGTCGTTGTGCTGAATTTCTTAAGCGAGTTGTAGTATTTGTGCAAGAAGGGGGTTGTCATCGACTTTCACTTTAATGACGTTAGTCATGTTTGCTCGTAAAGTTCACTGAAAAGGAAATGGAAAGTAAACTAAAACCGGATTGTTTAGGGACACATGAATAAGCCTTGCAACACCTTACTTTACAGACCTGTTTTTTAAATGCCAAACATCGTGCCTATAATTGATATTTAGAATATTGCAATTAATTTTTCACAAATTAGAACTCAGAGTAACGTAGTATCAATTTTTACGCGCACCAACTTGAAATTGGAATTTTTGGTTTTGTAGCAAGGTGTTATAAATGTGTTGTGTATTTATTTTTTGTAAATCAAAAACAGGCATAACTTGAGCAATTTAGAATGTGAGATTGTACACCTTTAATTGTGTGACTATAGAACTTTAAATGTGAGGCTACATAATTTTAAATGTGATACTCAGCAACTTAAAATGTGAGACAACACAACTATAAATGTTACAATCTACATACTTAAGTGTGAGTCTGCACATCTTTAAATGTGACAGTTTATGACTTATACCTCAGACTTAACAACTTTTAATGTGAGACAATACAACTGTATGGTATTTAATAAGAAACAATAGATGTGAGTTCAAAATAGTAATTAAACTTAGTGAAATAAACAAACTAGAGCTTTGTCAAAGACCTGACGAATACCCCCACATGCCGCATTGACACATAATATTTTGCATGCCGTCTTCACAAAAACAGCGGACACCATGCTTGACCCCTTGACCTAGTTTTTGACCAAGAGAGGCACATGTTCTAACTTGGGCTTAAGATCATCTCCATAAAACTTCTGACCAAGTTTGGTGAAGATTGGATGTAAACTACTTGAATTAGAGAGCGGAAACTTAATACGGACCGACAGACAGACCGACAGACAAATTCACTCATATATACCCCCCTAAACTTTGTTTGTGGGGGTATAATTAAGCCAGTTATTCTGATAAAAAACTTTAAATGTGCTATAACTAGGGACTAGCTCTGTGCAGAGGTTATTTTTTACGTTTTTGGATTGGGACAATTCGTAAAAAAATTATAGTGTTTTGAATTTAATTGAGAAAATGTTTGTAGTTTTTGCACTACTCAAACTCAAACTCAATTTGTAACCTATTAAAACATTGTTTGGGGTCAAACCTTGAATTGAGAACTTTAGCCAGTAATAATGGAAAAAATGATCTGTTTAAGATTAGGAATGGGACTCAATTTTGGCCCCAATTTCGACAAAATGAATAACACTGTATGATCTCACCTGAAGCTCAAGAAGCTGAGCTGATATGCTGGCCTCGCTGATATTGCTAAAGGCTTAATTTGAGTTCTGATTAACTCAATGTTGCAACCTATCAAAACATTCTTTTTCTTCCGGGAAACCATGAATTGAGAACTTAAGCCAGTTATCATAAATATAGACTTTTTGAGATAAGAATGGGGCTAAATTTCGGCCCCAATTTCAACAAAATAATTTACACTGTAAGGTCTCACCTGAAGCTCTAGAAGCTGAGAGGACATGCTGGCCTTGCTGATATTGCTAAGAGACGAGTTTGAGTTCTGCTTTCTTCAGGTTGCGAGTCGGGGGGCGTACTGGACCACACAACAAAACTGCTGTTATTTTTCAAAGCCTTCTCTTGCATCAATTCAATGTGAGGCCTTTTGAACTCGGAGTGCTAAGTGCTCATAGCAAAACCAGACGTGTTCACTTTAAGCACCTTGTTCAAAATGGTGGGCGTAATTTGCGTCTGTGGCACACCCCATGGATGTATGGATATCTTAGTGTTTATAACAAAGTCTTTACTGCCTTTCTGTGTCAACAAGGATGTATTGTGCTCTGTGTTCACAACCAAGTTATTACTGCCTTTCTGTTTCAGCATGGATGTATTGTGCTCTGGGTGTTCACAGCATAGTCATTACTGCCTTTCTGTGCCAGCATGGATGTATTGTGCTCTGGGTGTTTACATCCAAGTCATTACTGCCTTTCTGTGTCAGCATGGATGTATCGTGCTCTCAGTTCACGGCAAAGTCATAACTGCCTTTCCGTGTCAACAAGGATGTATTGTGCTCTGTGTTCACAACCAAGTAATAACTGCCTTTCTGTGTCAGCATGGATGTATTGTGCTCTGTGTTCACAGCCAAGTCATTACTGCCTTTCTGTGTCAACAAGGATGTATTGTGCTCTGTGTTCACAACTAAGTCATAACTGCGTTTCTGTGTCAGCATGGATGTATTGTGCTCTGTGTTCACAGCCAAGTCATTACTGCCTTTCTGTATCAGCATGGATGTATGGTGTTCTGTGCTCACAGTCAAGTCATTACTGCCTTTCTGTGTCAGCATGGATGTATTGTGCTCTGTGTTCACAGCATGGGTGTATTGTGTTCTGTGTTCACAGCCAAGTCATAACTGCCTTTCTGTGTCAGCATAGATATAACTTGCTCTGGTTGTTCAAAACCAAGTCATTACTGCCTTTCTGTGTCAGCATGGATATATCTTTCTGTGGGTTTTCACAGCATAGTCATTACTGCCTTTCTGTGTCAGCATGGATATATCTTGCTCTGGGTGTTCACAGCATAGTCATTCCTGCCTTTCTGTGTCAGCATGGATATATCGTGCTCTGGGTGTTCACAGCATAGTCATGACTGCCATTCTGTTTCAGCATGGATGTATTGTGCTCTGTTTTCACAGTCAAGTCATTACTGCCTTTCTGTGTCAGCATGGGTGTATCGTGTTCTGTGTTCACAGCCAAGTCATTCCTTCCTTTCTGTGTCAGCATGTATGTATTGTGCTCTGGGTGTTCACAACCAAGTCATGACTGCCTTTCTGTGTCAGCATGGATGTATTGTGCTCTGGGTGTTCACAACCAAGTCATTACTGCCTTACTGTGTCAGCATTGATGTATTGCGCTCTGGGTGTTCACAACCAAGTCATAACCGCCTTTCTTTGTCAGCACGGATGTATCGTGCTCTGGGTATTCACAACCAAGTTGCCTTTCTTTGTCAGAAATATTGCCAAAAGTCCGTTCTATTATGATATTCAGGCCGCTGAGAGGACAATCTGGGGCAGTCCGTAACCCTACTATTGTTCAAACTATCAACAGCAGATGGATCCCACTAGGAAAGCGTACGCTTTTATTGTTCCTTGATTTTCTTCCGTTCAATTTCTGTTTGTCCCATAAAGATTGGAACAACTTATTGAAATTTTTATTCTTCATGATATTTGTTGTGATGTCCAACAGCAACAACTGACTGTTAGCGTTACCATAACTACTGCTATAACTTTTCGTGTCTGTAACACTCGTCCCTCTCAGGCCCACGGGGAACTCTAGCTTAACAAAACTACCCAGGCTTATGTGTGGACAACTTGACGTTGGCATTGCGTTTGTTCAGAACAGAATCATGCTCAGAATTTCCTGCACAACGGAGTTGTTCAATGATGCTGACTTTTTTAGGCAGGCGGTCAAGGGGGAGGAGTTAGAAGTCAAGGGAGGGGAAGGGTCGTTCTGGACTGGGGCTTCTGCAGGCGGGACTGGTGCACTTGCTGGGCCAACTCGATATCAATGCTGGTGCTCTGCTGAAAACAACAACAACACAGTGGGTGATAGGAACTTGTAACAAAGTATATTACAAGCTATAACAAACTATGCCTCTTGACTGGCTGTGAAGGTTTTCAAAAACATGAATTTCTATTCTGGCATTTTATTGGTTCCTTGTCCTTAATAGCATAAACATAAATACAATTAAGTCATTTTGTATTAAAACAAGAAAAGTGTTGGCTAATGCTATACTTATCTGTAAATTTATATCTATAATCTTTACTCCATTTCTAGAAATGTATTTTCATAAGCCAATATAGGGATCACTAATGTTAGAAAGTGTCGTCCCAGATAAGCATGTGAAATTCACATAAGCTAATAAGGGAGGGTACTTTCTGACTAGTCTGGATTTTCATAAAGAGGATTATTTGTTCAACAAAAAATACCTTAAAGAGAAAAATGTTGTCCATTATTAGCCTGTGCAAACTGCATAGGCTTATCTGTGATAACAATTTAAGCACATGCATAAGGCCCCATTTTTTCGAATATCAAGTATGATGAGTTATGGGTCAGGGGAGTGGATGGGTCGTCCTGGACTGGGGCTCCTGCAGGCCGGACTGGTGCTGTTGCTGGGCCAACTCGATATCAAAGGTGGTGCTGTCCTGAAAACAACAGCACAGTGGGTGATGTGAACTTGTAAAAAATGTTTATATTACAATCTATACGAAACTATGCCTCTTGATTGGTTATGAAGGTGTTTAATAGGCAACATTTCCTTCTAATGAATTTCTAATCTGGCATTTCATTGGTTTATTGTCCTCAATAGCACGAAAATTAATATAATCAAACCGTTTCGTATTAAAACATTGTTGGCTAATAAAACACTGTATACCAACCTGTATATTCATAATGATGTAATTTCATTAGCCAATATGCGGCTCCTAAATATTACAAATAGTTGTCACAGATTAACATGTGAAGTCCACACAAGCTACCGGTAATCAGGATGGACACTTTTTGACTAGACTGGATTTTCATAAAGAGGATATTTCTTTTAAACAAAAATACTTCACATATGAAATTGTTGTCCCAAATATGCCTGTGTGGATTGCACAAGCTAATCTAGGACAACGACAACAATTTAAGCACATGCATTATGCCCCATTTTCAAGAAGTTTTTTTCCTGTATAAAAACAAAAAATAATAGAAAATCATCTTCTTAACATTGTTTCTAAATTGTACTCATTATATGTATCACTTTACTTTTCCATATATTTTACTGCTCATATACATTGGATTTTAATTATGTTATAGGCCACTTGCCCTTAAAGACTACACGCTGACAACACTAGTTTGCTTAGTTCTTTGGTGACGCCTAAACATCTACATTTTAGCAGTAACCAATACCAAGAAATTATTTTATTCCAAGTAAATTGCTATCATAAACTTTGTTTGATATGTTGAGGGAAAACACAAGTTTCTGTAAGCATATTACCCAATTGCCCACAAACACAAATCCGATCACAGGACGTGTTTTGTGTCATGTTTTGTATCATCCTTTGACCCATTCATTTTGTGAAAGAAAAATGATTCTCGAATTTAAATTATAGTGAAGAAATTAGTAGCAAACTTCTTAACTTGCGAAAATTCTAGTCACAAACTTCTTTAAATTGTGACCCAAAAAACTCTCAAATTTGAAAAAAAAAACTGTGATTCCATAAAAAGGAAAAATAGCCCAGAATCATGCCCCTTCCAGAAAACTTACAACTTTAAAAAAGGCACTGACTGATGCCATACTATAATCATTAATAACAATTATTTCATGACCATTCAATTAACAAGTTATGTGGCTGACCATATCGCAAAGCAAAATATGTTGTTTTTTTAATTGTTAGAAGAAACTACATCTTCTAATCTGTATAAAAATACTATAAACTAAAAAGGTATCATTGCTTTCTAGTCAAACAAAAAGTTGTAACTATTGTAACGTAAACTATCATCCAATTCTGCAAGTCATAATATGTCGCATGATGTTATAGATTGTCTAAGTGTTGTAATTTTCAGTGAAATATGATACAAAATGTAGATGCACAACCTCATATGAGAATGAAAATACCTGAAAGTTTGAATGCTGAACGTTAAATTTGTAAGTGAACACCCACAGGCCACAGACATTTACAAAGACCGACAGACATCCATCCAAGGTGATTCCTATATACCCTATATACCCCAATCATCACGGGGGTATAATGAATAAATATCTTCAGGGCATACAGAGTTTTTTTTACCATATATAACAGACGCCGAATATCGGCGTCTTCCCCCACCAAACTAGGCTGGTTTTTTCCCCTTTCAGGACCAAAAATTCCCCCCCCCTCCAAATTTTTTTAATAGAAAGATGTGTCTCATGATTATATTATCTCAATTCTATTTTAATTTAATCTTGCCAAACGTAATAAATTATGAAAAAAACAATGAATATAGTTCAAACATGTACACATGTATTGTAATAATGAGAAAGTAAACAAATCCCCCCAAAAAGGGAAATGCCGCGAAAATTCCCACGCGCACATTTTTTCCCCAAAGTGGAAAATCCCGCGTAGAATTTCCCCTACATAAGGGCTAAAGGCCCCTTCCCCCACAACCCCAAAAAAAACCTGGCATATTCTTACTCCAGCGCGTATTTGTATACTTAAAACATGGACAGGTGGTTAATTTTAATTTATAGATATCCTTATTTAAAAATAAATGCAGATAATTATTTCATAGAATGTTGACTGCATTTCAATAATTGTTTAATTTAAAATAACCAGCATTTTCTTTAATTTATGCAAGGGGAATTTTGTAAATATACATGTGGAAAACAAAACAAAAACCTTTTGGTTTAGAGGCTTAATTTTTGCACAAAAATGTATGAAAATATGCCCTGACCCTTTATGATTAAAACTGATGTCAAATCAACTCTTATATGTATTTATTTAGTCAGTTTGACCAATTTAAAAAACACAAAATTTCTGATCAGTAATAGGAACTTTTCTACAGAAAGGTCAGAAAAAAGCTGATGTAACGTGAACTAAATGTGCAACTCTAAACTGTTTAAAAACTGGGCTAAATGCATAAGCGTAAAAAGTTGTTCCAGATTTGCCTGTACAGTCTGCACAAAATTATCAGCCACGACACTTTAAGCTTTTATGGAATTCTTTGTTTTAAGGTTTATTCGGAAAGTGTGGTCACAAATTAGCTTGGGCAGACTTTACACGCTTTTGTGGGTAAAACACTTGAGGCACATGCATTAAGCCCTGTTTTCCCAGAGTGCAGCTGAAATACTTCCTGTTTTTGTTTCTGCTGCGACAGGGCCAGAGATTGTGTGAGTCTTGACGCCAAAGTCACCACCCAGAACTGGGAATGTAGGACTATACTGCTCCTCAGGCGCCAGGTTCACATTATTAGAGAGCAACATATGGAGGTCAGTCACGTTAACAGACGAGTCACTCAGCGTCTGCTCTATCTGTGGAACTGATTGTTTCATCTTGAGTGACTCGTCATGATGAAAGTTTTACTCACCAAGGCTCAGCTGTTGGAAGTGTTGATTTAGCGCCTTGTGAGAAAATGTTAAAAGGTGGCGTGCTGAATTTCCTGAGCGAGTTGTAGTATAAGTGGATTGGGATTGCCTAAACATTCATGATGTTTGTCTTGTTTGCTTTTAATGTTTTCTGCAAAGGAAATGGAAAGTAAACTAAAAATAGTGTCTTTAGTGACAAATGAATATGCCTTGACAATGTATGTTGAAACACCTTACTTAACACACCTGCTTTTTAATGCAACACATTGAGTCTATATTTTATATTTAGGATTGCATAATGATTTATATTTCGCCAGTTAGCACTCACAATAGCATTGTAATATTGAATAACGCGCAGCAACATGTTAAATCAAAATTTTGGGGTTTTAAACAGCGAGGAAAACATGGTAAAGTACATTATGTAGCAAGTTGCCATATTTATCTGTACATTAAAAAAACAGGAATAACTTCAGCACTTTTAGACGTGACACTATACCACTTTAAATATGACGCAATACAACATTTTGCTAACGAATACTTAAAAATTTAGAATCAGTGCTATAAATATAAATGTTCAACTTATAGAGCTGAATAAGGAAATGAACTCAATGTCACAACCCATTCAAAACAGCCCGTCTGTAGATCTGCCATAGTCATTAGCACTTTTCTACGGAATTCTATAGAAAATATTATGGAATTCTTCGGAAATCGATGGAAATCCATGGAATTTGATGGAATTCCATCCACTTGCCAATTTTCCATCTGAAGCTGTTATGGAATTCCACGGAATCTCGACTAAAATTCCATGCATTTCCACGGAATGTATGGAAAACACCATGGAAAGTTGGACTTAGCCATTTTAATCAACGGAAATCGTTATGGAAAATAACTTATACATTTTTTTGGATGGAAATCAATGGAAAATAACTTAGAAAATTTTTCGCTGGTTGTCTGAAATGTATTTGTAGTTTAATACATGTATGAATTTATTTGCATCATGTATTTTGTATTTAAAAGAAAATGCAATAAAGATAATTATAAATTTGTTCTAGAAATTGGAACAGTTCTGGAACTGTTCCATATTTGTGTTCTAAAACGTATGTTCTGGAATTGTTCCAAAACAGTTTTTTAGAATAAATCCAGAACATTTGCGGAAAATGGCTTAGGACTTAAACTGTACCAATAATTTCAAGAACCTTTTTAGAACATTTCAAGGAAAAAATATGGTCAAGAAATTTCTAAAAATGTTTTAAAATTTAGTTCTAGAACACATCTAGAATGCTTTAAGAACCAGTAAGTTCTACAAAAGTTCTAATGGGGAATAAGAACACATATAGAACACCTTACACTTACAAATAGCCAAATAGACTTCATAGTAGCGATAGCAGCAGCAGCAGTAGTAGTAGTAGTTGTAGATGTAGTAGCTATATTAGTAGTAGTAGTTGTTGTTGTTGTAGTAGGTGTTGTTGTTGTAGTAATTGATATAGTAGCAGTAAGTAGTAGTAGTAGAAGTAGTAGCATTAACAGTTTCTGTAGCAATAGTAGTAGCAGTTGTTGCAGTAGTAGCAGTTGTTGCTGCTGCTGTTGCTGCTGTTGTTGTTGCTGCTGTTGTTGTTGTTTCTGCTGTTGTTGTTGCTGCTGTTATTGTTGCTGTTGTTGTTGGTGGTGTTGTTGTTGATGCTGTAGTAATTAAAGTAGTAGTTCTGCAGAAGTAGGAGTAGTTGTTACTTTCAAAGCAATTTCTACAAGTTTAAATTCCTTAACCCTGTCCATGTGGTATACACACTGTTTTTTCTCAATATCAAACTCAGCCAGTCCAGGTTGTCAAATAACAATCTATCTGATAAGCCCAACTTGTGCAGTGAGTCAGATGTTGGGTATGTTTGCTGCAAATCTATTGGTTATAAGATATAACAGCCTTTTCTAATTGGCTGAATTCAAATACAGAAAGTTTACCTGTTAGATTGAAACATGAAACATGGTGGAAAATGTACTGGTTTAACTTGTTAAAATAAAGTTAAAGAAATTTAACAAACAGAAGAGTTCATTAGTTTTTCCATTAAAAACACTTTTTTAAAATACTTATGTATTTATATCATTTGGAAAGTGACATGAAATATTGTTAAAGAGTGATGCATACAGTGTTTGAGCAGTCTGTCTAGGAATAGAACAACAACTGAAGGTTTGTGATTTTTATTATTTATAAATATTCCTTTAAATTTAATCTTCTTATGACATTATTGTAGACCTTTTTATGTGATATTTGAGGTTTTAGTATGGCAAATATTAGTTTAAAAGCAGCTGTCACCCAAATTTTCATTTAGTGGAGTTTGCAGGTTGAAAAAGGAAGTAATAAGACCTATGTGGAGAAATTAATAACGTTGAATGTAGTATCGGAATTTTATCATGCAAGGTCATAGAACTGAGGCTAAGGAAGTTTTGTACTGTGCATGTTGAGCACTCTATGCTCATTAATGGTGTTAATGTTTATTATTATCCCCCGTCCATAGCCATATCTTGGAAGTGCTTTGGCAGATTTCACTGAAACTTGGTGTGAGTATGTATATGGATAAGAGGATGATGCATGCCAAATGACATTGTACACCATTAGTTAATAACAGAGTTATGGCCCTTTGTATCTTGAAAAAATGCTTTTTTGTGTGTCCAAGGCCATATCCTGGAAGTGCTTTGGCGGATTTCATTGAAACCTGGTTCGAGTATATATATGGATAAGAGGATGATGCACGCCAAATGGCATTGTACACCATCTGTTAAAAACGGGGTTATGGCCCTTTGTATCTTTAAAAAATGCTTGTTTGAGTGTGAAATATAATACTTATGTGTCCAGAAGCATATTGGCGGGGGATATCAATTCAACGAATTTGCTTGTAAATAAAAAATTAAACCAATGGAATTGGTTTTTAGGTATCTGAGTGTGCATTTTCATACCAATAGAATTACACATCATTCTAATTATAGCAATAATAAATTTGTACTAATCATACCAACAAATTAAGTTATGCTTAGTGCTTTGCGATGTATTCACTTCGTTTTTAGATCTCTTTCTATAGACCATTTAACAACTTAATATTTAAAACAATTCATGAATTACGTTCCATATACATTTTCATTACGTGCTTTAATTACCATTGACCAGTTGATGGAAGATACTGCAGAGTTTGGCAGGGAAATAATCCAACAGCAAAGCCGCTCTTTAAGCGCATTCACCTAGAGGACTTACAGGGCCACACATTCATGGTAAATATTGTCATGCCCTGGGCTAGATAAGTTATTTAATGTTAACCACCTGAAAGTATTTTGTCTTACACTTTTCTGGATCCTGTGATAACTTTAAAAGTTCTAAGTATTTTTTCATGAAACTTGAAACATGAACAGATGACAATAAGGACATTTTGCACGTCATTTCATGTTGTTTATAATACAAGAATTCTGGTTGCTATGGCAACAAATATATTTAACAAACTTAAAATAGTGAAGTTTAACAGGTAGGGGACCATATTGCTTTGCAATCTCTTGTTATAGTTTGAATGTAAATAACTCTTTGCTTTAGACATTTTTATGATTTTTTATTCTGTAGAGCACATGTGAGCAGTATACAATGTACCTCATACCAAAAAGAACCCGGAGACAGTGACTGGTGTTCAATATTCTCAGAAGAAAAGGAAAATGGCAGTGGAAGACTTGGACAAACATTTTTAAAAACTAGCCTCTGTGTTAAGCCTGGCAGTCTGTGGCTGGTGACATGTTTTATTTGGGTTACTTCTTGTATAAAAAAGACCAGTTATTTATTTTGTGAATTATATTTTGTGTTTGTTTTTTGTCTTAATTTATTATATTTTTTTTAATTTAGGAATTTGAAACTTGGATAATTGAATAAAGTCCGTGTTCAACAGTACTGAGCATAGTATAATAAATAACAAATTTACAACAGTTGTTAATTTGTTATGTATTATTATTAACTATGCTCAGTACTTGAATACTGGCTGTCTGCATGGGAATTTGTTTTCTAGAAAGTTGGTTTCAGACTTAAATATTTGAAGTTAACCTTCGGAACTTTTCTAGAATTGTACTGGAACACATCAACTAAAACTGAACTTCTGTTATCATACTGAAAGTGTTCTAGAATTAATAAGGAACAGTTGTTGAACGTTAAAATTTATGAGAAAAAACTCAAGAACAATTCTGCGTGATGTGTGTGTGTGCATGTAATTGTGTGTGTTTATGAACATATGTGAGAAATGATGTATACTTGTCATAAGATAAATGTAAAATTCTACTTCTATGTTTTATATTGTGCCTTTTATAAGTTTTTCTTTTCTCACCTGTATATGCGTGCATGTTTATGGATGTGTTTTTGAATGTGTGTGTGCATGCCTGTGGTTAAGAGAGTAGGTACTTTATGAAAATGTAAAACCACTCATTTTTGAATATGTACTGTGACTGCATGTGTGTGGTTAATGATTGATGCTATATCTTGTTCTTGTTTAACTTCTATGATGAAACCTTTAGTTACATTCACATTTGTTTTTCAAAATCAACGAAATGCCTTTAATCTATAATCTGTTTTTTTCTATTTTATTCCAGCTTTTTATTAAATTCCATAGCTTTTCACGGAATTCCACGGCATTCTATGGAATTCCACGGCATTCTATGGAATTCCACGGCGTTCTATGGAATTCCACGGCGTTCTATGGAATTCCATGGCATTCTATGGAATTCCACGGCATTCTATGGAATTCCACTGCATTCTACGGAATTCCACGGCATTCTATGGAATGCCACGGAATTCTATGGAATTCCACGGCATTTTATGGAATTCCATCCCATATCAAGTCCCTCTTCTGTTTTTTTTTCACTTTTCCATTGATTGCATGGAATCGGATGGAAAGTTAGTGCCAATACTCCACGGAATTCCATCTAACGATTTCCATAGAATTCCATATGATTCCGCGGCAGATCTACAGACGGGAGTATTTGTTTTGGCAATCATTTAATTGGGAATTAAGCCAGTAATTATAAAAAAATATGGAATAGACTTTTTGAGATTAGATTCCTCAATTTATTTGACCAAATAAATAACACTGTAAGGTCTCACCTGAAGCTCAAGATGCAGAGATGACATTCTAGCCTCGCTGATATTGCTAAGGGCCCAGTTTGAGTTCTACCTAACATCAGGTTGAAAGCCAAAGGGCATACTGGACCACAAAACAAAACTGCTGTCATTTTTCAACGCCTTCTCAAGCGCCGACTCAATGCCAGGCTGTTAAGGATTGGAGTGGGAAGTTACAAACCCTGATGGGTTCACCTTTAGCATCTTGTTTCAGCTGTTGGTCGAACTTCCCGCCTGAGGCATGGCCATGGATGCTCTGAGTGTTCACAACAAAGTAGGTGCTGCCTTTCTAAGTTAGCAACTGCGTCAAAAGTGCGTTCTCTTTGGACAGTTTGGACACCTGTGAGGACAAACCGGGACTGTCCGTAAAGTTACGACTGTCCAGGAGTATGCCAGTGGTAAGCAAACGCTTCCGACTAAAACTCTACAAATATTCCTTGATTTTCTCTTGTTACTTTCCGTTGTATTGTTTGTCCCAAAAAGAATGGAACGAGTTATCCAACTTTGTATTTATCGTGATATTAGTTGTGAAGTCCAACATTGAGAACTGACTGTACATGTTGCCATAACTGCTGCAATAAGTCCTTGTGTCTGTAATGGTTGTCCCATCTCTGGCACTCGGGTCTAACAAACCAAACAGACTCAAGTGCGGATCACTCGACACGAAAATTGTGGTTGATGAGAACCATGTGTGAAAACTCTTTGTGCTCAAAATTTTTTATAGGAGGAATTTGTTCAACGATGCTGACCCTTTGAAGCTGGAAGTCAAATGGGAGAAGCTAGGGGTCAGGGGAGGGGTCGTGCTTGACTTGAGGCTTGTGCAGGCCCGACTGGTGCTGTTGCCGTACCAACTCAATATCAAAACCGGGGCTCTCCTGAAAACATGGCAAATATGAACTGGTACAAAAGGTTTATATTACAATCTATAACATAACCATGTCTCTTAATAAGAGTTGAAGTTTTTCAAAGGCAAAACTTCATTCTCATGAATTTTGAACTTGGCATTTCACTGGTTCCTTATCCAAAATAACATGACAATTGATTCAATCAAACCATATCGTACTCAAACATCATTTAAAGTGTTTGTCAATACTTTATTAATCTGTCAATTCATAATTAATATTTTTAACTTTAATGCAATCCCCAGACATGGAAAGGCCGCGTTCCCCCCCACATCACTGGACTGTAAATGGCCAGCCTTTCACCAGACAGTTGTCTTCTTTGCTGAGCGAGTAGCTGTAACGTTGAGCGAACCAATATGGAGTATGCATACTGCACAGGCTAATCTGGGACAACACTTTACACACATGCATTAAGTCCTGTTTTCCCATGCAACCTTACATTGTTGCCATTGCATGCATGAAAACTAACTCTAAAGCTTTTATTACACTGTGCTGGGAATGAGGCCGGGGTCCTTCTTATTGAGAACAAATGTATTCCAATGTAATCATATTTATAAGCTTTTTTAAATATCTCACAACTTTATAAAAACTCAAGGCCTTATGAGGATGACAGAAATTCTCAGAGTGTTGTGTAACTGAGGTTCCTGTATGATAAGTTGGAAAGCATCGAGCTGAAGAAGAGTTTGAGTTTTTGATCCTCAAGTAAAACAAGTCCTGCTATAAACATGATATACACAATAAAAGACGCCATTTTATGTTTTGTTAAATAATATCATTCTTGTCAGTTTCATCTTCAACATTCTTAATACACAGGTTACACTGTAAACCATTATTATTTGAGGGACATTATTTTTGTTGATTTTAAGGGTTCACTGATCCACAAATTTATCACACACAGAAAAGTAACTGACACAAATTCATCATTTATGTTTCTGCACTGAGAAATCCACAAAGTTAACTTATATGTCCGTAAAAGTCTTTTTGACCACGAAATTTCGGATGAATATATTATATGAGTTTACACTATACAAACAAGTAAAGAGGATATTTTATCTTAAGTAAATTAATACTTTTCTTTCCCACCTCATCTTTTTTGCAGTCTTAATACATAGGGAATACATAAGCAGGTCTTTTTCTGGCGTATTTATGGGTATCTGAAACGGACCCATACGCAAAGCGTTTTTCTTTCTTTAACAAGGGCTGTTTGTAAAACATGCACGCCCCAAATATGGGCTGTCAGTTGTAGTGGCAGCCATGGTGTTAATACGTTTTTTGTCACTGTGACCTTGACCTTTGATCTAGTGACCTGAAAATCAGAAGGGGTCATCTGCGAGTCATGATCAATGTACCTATGAAGTTTCATGATCCTAGGAGTAAGCAGTCTTGAGTTATCATCCGGAAACCATTTTACTGTGTCCAAGTCACCGTGACCTTGACCTTTAACCTAGTGACCTGAAAGTCAATAGATGTCATCTGTGAGTCATGATCAATGTACCTATGAAGTTTCATGATCCTAGGCATAAGCGTTCTTGAGTTATCATCCGGAAACCATTTTACTGTTTCGGGTCACCGTGACCTTGACCTTTGACCTTGTGACCTAAAAATAAGTAGGGGTCATCTGCAAGTCACGATCTATGTACCTATGAAGTTTCCTGATCCTATGCGTAAGTGATCTTGAGTTATCATCCAGAAACCATTTTACTGTTTAGGGTCACTGTGACCTTGACCTTTGACCTAGTGACCTGAAATTCAATAGGGATCATCTGAGAGTCATGAACAATGTACCTATACAGTTTCATGACCCTAGGTCTAAGCGTTCTTGAGTAATCATCCGGAAACCATTTTACTATTTCGGGTCACTGTGACCTTGACCTTTGACCTAGTGACCTCAAAATCAATAGGGGTCATCTGCGAGTCATGATCACTGAACCTATGAAGTTTCATGATCCTTGGCGTAAGCGTTCTTGAGTTATCATCCGGAAACCATTTTTCTATTTCGGGTCACCGTGACCTTAACCTTTGACCTAGTGACCTCAAAATCATTAGGGGTCATCTGCGAGTCATGATCAATGTACCTATGAAGTCTCATGATCCTAACCTAAGCATTCTTGAGTTATCATCCGGAAACCATCTGGTGGACAGACCGGACATACAGACATACGGACGGACGGACCGACATGAGCAAAACAATATACCCCCTCTTCTTAGAAGGGGGGCATAAAAAGAGAATTAGGCATTCGATCTCCAAGTGTGGATTAAAAGCGTTCATTGGTGACACCACATGTCTGCACATGTGTAGATACAGTTATTAAGACAAGGGCTGTTTGTAAAACATGCATGACCCCCATATGGGCTGTCAGTTGTAGTGGCAGCCATTGTGTGAATATGTTTTTTGTCACTGTGACCTTGACCGTTGACCTAGTGACCTGAAAATCTGTAGTGGTCATCTGCCAGTCATGAGCAATATACCTCTAAAGCAGGGTTCAACATTAACTTTTTTTACAGCCAGACCATCAGACCAGCTCCTCTTAAAATGTACTAGCCCGAATCTGATGTCTACTAGACCATAAATGACATAGCAAATACCGTAAACAGAATTGTGTCGTGTAACTGTTTAATCAGGTTTTATCAGAAAATAATTAGTGAACACAAGAAAGTTATTTTGATGCACAAAGTAAAAAATTAAATAAAACAAGGGCTGTTTGTAAAACATGCATGCCCCCCATATGGGCTCTAAGTTGTAGTGACAGCCATTTTGTAAAAATGTTTTTTGTCACTGTGTCCTTGACCTTTGACCTAGTGACCTGAAAATCAATAGGGGTCATCTGCGAGTCATGATCAATGTACCTATGAAGTTTCATGATCCTAGCCATAATCTTTCCTGAGTTATCATCAGGAAACCATTTTACTATTTCCGGTCACTGTGACCTTGACCTTTGACCTAGTGACCTGAAAATCAAAAGGGGTCATCTGCCAGTCATGATCAATGTACCTATCAAGTTTCATGATCCTAGGCATAAGCGTTCTTGAGTTATCATCCGGAAACCATTTTACTATTTCGGGTCACCGTGACCTTGACCTTTGACCTAGTGACCTCAAAATCAATAGGGGTCATCTGCTAGTCATGATCAATCTACCTATGAAGTTTCATGATCCTAGGCATAAGGGTTCTTGAATTATCATCCGGAAACCATTTTACCATTTCGGGTCACCGTGACCTTGACCTTTGACCTAGTGACCTGAAAATCAATAGGGGTCATCTGCTAGTGATGATCAATCTACCTATGAAGTTTCATGATCCTAGGCATAAGCGTTCTTGAATTATTATCTGGAAACCATTTTACTATTTCGGGTCACAGTGACCTTGACCTTTGACCTAGTGACCTCAAAATCAATAGGGGTCATCTGTGAGTCATGATCAATGTACCTATGAAGTTTCATGATCCTAGGCCTAAGCGTTCTTGAGTTATCGTCTGACAACCACCTGGTGGACGGACCGACCGACATGAGCAAAGCAATATACCCCCTCTTCATTGAAGGGGGCATAACTATTTAACAACATAAATTGTTTGTTGTAATTTCACTGTTTATCACCAGTTAAACAAATGATGTCCGTACAGCAGGTGACATTTATTTAACGTTATCAAATTCTGGCCTCCTTGACCGCTGTGCTCCATGCTACCACAGCTCCAAGGCCCTTTTCCATCATAATCTGTGTCAGTTTTACTGTAGGATTCTTCTTTATTAACTTATTTGTCGGACGAAAATCCAATCTTGAACAAAGCCATTCTTTAAATTACATTCTCTCGTCTGCTACGCCAAAATGTTTACATTGACGATACCGATTTTCGATAGAAGTCGTAAAAACATGATGTAAAGTTCTACGACACTGCAGAAAATCATTAACTCTTTCAATGCTGGAACCGAATTTTGAAGATCTTTGCAAACAGTTTGGATCCAGATGAGACGCCACAGAACGTGGCGTCTCATCTGGATCCAAACTGTTTGCTATTCTGATAGTATTCTTTGTAAAAAATTGAAGAAAATGCTAATTTTAGAAATACAGCACACAACATTTTAGCTGACTACATATTTCCCAGCATGCAAAAGGTTAATATTCATGACAACTTTACCAATGGAAACAAGCTATTTCTGTGGGAAGCTCTCCTTCGCGTCTAAAAATAGCGATGAATCATGTGACTGCTCCGCGTTTATTTATATACGCTAGTTTTGTTCTGATGTAAATAATGGATACTAGTTATTTTACACATTAAGAGAAAAAGGTTTACGGTTAGTTATAGTGATATGAATCAGTATAGATTTTGTATGTACGACCAGTCGGACAAGCTAGCCCACAGTTTTACTAGCCCGACCACCGATCTTACTAGACAATGTCTGTCGGACATGCCTTAGTGTCGAACCCTGTAAAGTTTCATGATCCTAGGCCTAATTATTCTTGAGATAACATCAGGAAACCATTTTACTGTTTCAAGTCACCGTGACCTTGACCTTTGACCTAGTGACCTGAAATTTTAAAGGAGTCATCTGCCAGTCATGATCAATGTACCTATGAAGTTTCATAATCTTATGCTTAAGCATGCTTGAGTGATCATCCGGAAATCATTTGACTATTTCGAGTCACTGTGACCTTGACCTTTGACCTAGTGACCTGAAAATCTATAGGGGTCATCTGCCAGTCATGATCAATATACCTATGAAGTTTCATGATCCTAGGCCTAATTATAATTAAGCTAACATCAGGAAACAATTTTACTGTTTTCGAGTCACTGTGACCTTGACCTTTCACCTAGTGACCTGAAAATTTAAAGGAGTCATCTGCCAGTCATGATCAATGTACCTATGAAGTTTCATAATCTTATGCGTAAGCATGCTTGAGTGATCATCCGGAAACCATTTTACTATTTCGAGTCACTGTGACCTTGACCTTTGACCTAGTGACCTGAAAATCAATAGGTGTCATCTGCCAGTCATGTTCATTGTTCCTATGAAGTTTCATGATCTTAGGCGTAAGCATTCTTGAGTTATCATCCGGAAATCATTTTACCATTTTGAGTCACTGTGACCTTGACCTTTGACCTAGTGACCTGAAAATCAATAGAGGGTCATCTGCCAGTCATGATCAATATACCTATGAAGTTTCATGATCCTAGACCTTACCGTTCTTTAGTAATCATCAGGACACTATCTGGTGGACGGACAGAAGGACCGACAGACTGACAGGCCGACATGTGCAAAACAATATACCCCCTCTTCTTCAAAAGGGGGGCATAATAAGTGCCTTATGATTAAAACGTCTCAATTATATTTCAATAAGATCTAAAAAAAAGTATATTACTAGCATAATATGATTTTATTCTTTTAATTTTAAGTATTAGAAATAGTTATATTAAATTAGTTTTTCTGAAATCAATGGACTTTTCGCACGAAAAAATAAGAATCCCAAAATTGCATTTTTTCCCAAATTGGCCATGAAAAGGCCTGATAATTAAAACGTCTTTGTTACCTTCTGTGTATTCAGGTCATCCTTGTCCACCACATCCTCAGCATCCTTGTCCTGACTCAGCAGCGACTGGAGCAGCAAAATAGCTTGATGTATTTCTTGTATGTTTATTTAGGACTCACACAAATTTATATAAATGTAATGAAAATCAATAACAGATGTTGAACAGCATAAAATATGGCAAATTAATAAATCTCACATCAAGTGTTACCTTTCTGTAAACATTGCGTAAAATATCAATATATGCTCCTCCAAAGATTACTTAAACAATATTTTATTTAAAAAATATTCATCCATATACATTTCTTACATGGCATGGTGTTTATAGAAATGAAAGTCTAAAAATAGCCTCAGTTGCTATGTACATGTGCATCTATGTACAAATATGAAATTTTCAGTTAAAATGCTTTGTTTTTTCATGCACAGTTTACAAGAACTAAATGTTAGGACCAAAATGACACAAATGTTATGACAACATAACATAATATGCATTAGATCTAATGTTCCAACAAAACCCCTCACATTGTGTAATTAAATAACAATATGTTAACATAAATCATTTGTATCTTTAACTACACACTTAATGTTGTATTGTAACATCACACACTACTATGTTCGTATGCTAAACAACACATTGTAATTAAAATACTAATCACTAATTACAACAACTAATACATACATGTACACACTATTCCACTCTGAACACCAGGATGTTGTCGACCCACTTCTGTCCCACAATGATGGATGATGTGGTGCTGCTGTAGCAGACTAACCATGGGCTCCTCACTCCATCTTCCTGAGTAGCCAGCGTTGCCAGCTTACTCTCTCCCTCCCAGCCCACCTGTTGTACAGTGGCGAGAGAGTATCCACAGACCAGCACCTGGCCTGCAGGGGTCACATGTAGACCCCATGGGTACTCTAGTGCTGGGTCTGTGTATGTAGCCAGGAGTGTGCCATCCCTGGCCAGGGTGTGAAGCTTGTTCCAGTAGTTGGTGATGTACAGCCTGTCACCTGTGGGACTCACAGCACACTTGTATACTGCAAAACAGAGTAACATCAAGATATTGAATTACTGTCAATGTTAAATAATCTTATTAAACATACTTCAGTGATATTGTATTACGCATATGTTGCTATAAAGAGGCCTTTACACATCTAAAATATATGCATACAGTTCAATGATTAAATAGTAAAACATGACAATAAACTTCAGTAGCAGAGCTATTGTGTTAACGTTTGACATGTTGAAATGCAACTGGTGAGTAAGATATGAATTGAAGCAAAACAATTACACAGATGGAAACAATTACACAAACTGAAACAATTGCACAGTTCTATCAACAGGTAAACATATTGTACATGTACAATCATTTAACAACCACAAAATTAAGACAGGGTCAGAAAGTGTCTCTTTCCCAGGAACTCAGTTTCTATTTATAGACATGCCATGTAGTGACAGTCAAAATACTTCATTACTCATGTTTATAAATCAATATTTCTGAATCTTGTTTTGGCTACAATGTACTGTAGCATTCAAAGGGCACATATGAATTATAGAACAATTTGTTTATAATACATCAGCAGGTTTTCTGCTATTACATCTGAATTTTATTTTATTATCATCTCACAAAGTATGTAACTATAATTTATATTATTATTTTTTCAAAATAACAAGATAAAGGCCTAATGGGTCAATATTTGTTGATTAAAAAAATAAATCCCAACTCGGTTCATTTAGTCAATAAAAATTCCCAAATTTGTCATTGTATGGATTTAAAATAACACAATTTGACTAGACTCCTTTGTCCACAATGGCTAGACAAATCCCTGTACATAATACACATGTTATCAGGATGGATTCACCATGATTCTTACCTGTCCAATCAGCTGATCTATCTTGGTAGAGTCTGCAGATCAGTTTGCCATTCAATGAGTATTTGTACAGTTCTTGACCAGAGGTGACAAAAAGGTCTCCTTGGTGATGGGTAATACATGTACATTCATGTTGTAACTGAAACTTCCTGCCAGAAACAAGCTTTCCCTGGTTGACAGTGATAAACTGGATCTCATGTATGTTACTAGTATTCACAGCCACTGCAACCTCACTGGGTGTGATCAAACAAATGTGCAATGGCCGAGCATTCACATCCCAGTGACTCACCACCTGGTATTGCTGGTTCAGCAGATTGACATTCTTTTTATCCCAGTCTACAACCAGTACCTGCCCATCGGGAAGAACACATATGCCATTGATATAACATAAATCTTTATCACTTGGTATTCTCACATTATGCTTAGTAATACTCTGGACATTAAACACCTTGCCTGACTTTCCTAGCAGAGTTAATGCCTGCTGTATTATATGCTTACATTTTATGCTGGCTATAAGGCAGAGCTCCTTATTATCTCCAATTTTCTGAACAAATTCATGGAAATGTGACAAGTCATTGTGAAGACTGGTGCATTTATGAATAGAACTTGTAATTGACCCTTTTATGCTTATAACTTCATCTCTCATCTCGTTTAGTTCCTTCACAGTAATATTATCATATTCATTCAAGATAAAAAGAACACTCCTACACATCTCTTCTTTTAAATATTGCTCATGTCCGCCCGATGTACTCACATAACTATTACCACACTCATCTATATCATCTATATTAAAATTTAAATTGCCACGCATTTGTTCTATCATGACTGCCCCATGTTCCTTATATGTTCTTAGCAATGCCTGAACACTGAGCTCCTGACTGATCTGAAGGCTTTTGATTTCTCCCAGAACAGTTTCCAGCTCCACTGACAGTCCCTGTAGGTGTGTGGGCTGCATGTCAGTCAGCTCATTAATTGGAGTCACTTTACTGCACTGGCTGAAATAAACAATCAATACATGTACATACCAAGGAATAGTCAGTGATATTATGTAATGCTTTAAACAAATCTACACATTTAAACAAGGGCTGTTTGTAAAACATGCATGCCCCCCATATGGGCTGTCCATTGTAGTGGCAGCCATTGTGTGAGCACAATTTTTGTCACTGTGACCTTAACCTTTGACCTAGTGACCTGAAAATCAATAGGGGTCATCTGCGAGTCACGATCAATGTACCTATGAAGTGTCATGATCCTATGCAAAAGTGTTCTTGAGTTATCATCCGAAAATCATTTTACTATTTCGGGTCACCGTGACCTTGACCTTTGACCTTGTGACCTCAAAATCAATAGGGGTCATCTGCGAGTCCTGATCAATCTACCTATGAAGTTTCATGATACTAGGCAAAAGCGTTCTTGAGTTATCATCCGAAAACCATTTTACTATTTCAGGTCACCGTGACCTTGACCTTTGACCTAGTGACCTCAAAAACAATAGGGGTCATCTGCAAGTCATGATCAATCTACCTATGAAGTTTCATGATCCTAGGCGTATGCGTTCTTGAGTTATCATCCGGAAACCATTTTACTATTTCGGGTCATTGTGACCTTGACCTTTGACCTAGTGACCTCAAAATTTATAGGGGTCATCTGCGAGTCATGATCAATCTACCAATGAAGTTTCATGATCCTAGGCGTATGCGTTCTTGAGTTATCATCCGGAAACCATTTTACTATTTTGGGTCACCGTGACCTTAACCTTTGACCTAGTGACCTCAAAATTGATAGCGGTCATCTGCGAGTCATGATCAATCTACCCATGAAGTTTTATGATCCTAGGCGCATGCATTCTTGAGTTATCATCCGGAAACCATTTTACTATTTCGGGTCACTGTGACCTTGACCTTTGACCTAGTGACCTCAAAATCAATAGGGGTCATCTGCGAGTCATGATCAATCTACCCATGAAGTTTCATGATCCTAAGCGCATGCGTTCTTGAGTTATCATCCGAAAACCATTTTACTATTTCGGGTCACCGTGACCTTGACCTTTGACCTAGTGACCTCAAAATCAATAGGGGTCATCTGCGAGTCATGATCAATCTTCCTATGAAGTTTCATGATCCTAGGCGTATGCGTTCTCGAGTTATCATACGACAACCACCTGGTGGACGGACCGACCGACCTACCGACCAACCGACCGACATGAGCAAAGCAATATACCCCCTCTTCTTCGAAGGGGGGCATAATAACAAGAACTATGGAAATGGAAACTAAATGAAAGCATGATATTTTGAGGCTTAATATGGAGGGAGAGCTTATAATTGCACATGCCTGTCTGTCCTTCCAACAGTGCAACTTTTATGTCACACGTTACTCAACAAGTATTCCAGACACTTTACAAATACAACTAAAAATGGCACGGCAGAGGCCGACGGGTATCCCAACGCGGCACGTATTGCCATAAAAGAAGTTCAGTATCAATTAGAAGTGAATCGGTGTAGAAATGAAAAAGTTAATGTAAAATAACCTAAACAAGTGCTGTCAGAGGACAGCGCGCTCGACTATTCGAGTGCTTGACAGTATAACGTAAGCCATCATGGGGTAATTGTTAAAATAATTCAAAAAGATCAAAGTAATATATTCCGCAATATATTGAACATTTGTAAAGACATTAAAAAAGTAATAAGATTTTATTTCAAATTTGATAGTAATAGCTTGGGTGGAAAGTTTGTACGGTCCTTCAAAAATAAAGTAAACAAGGCAATTGTCAAGCAATCTAGTCCCCTACTGGCTCAACCATTGTCAGAAATTCCACCATTTTCAGAATGTTATTTCATTTGGTTGCCATAGCAACCACAATTTTTGACTTAGGAACAAAATGAAATGACGTGCATAATGTCCATATTTCCATCTATCCATGTTGCAAGTTTCATGAAAAAATATTAAGAACTTTTAAAGTTTTTGCAGGATTCAGAAAAGCGTGACAGACTCACAGACAGACGCACAGACAGACTCACAGCCAGACACACAGAGCGCAAACCATAAGTCCCCTCCGGTGAAACCAGTAGGGGACAATAAATATTTGTATTTTAGAGGGGGTATAATGTGGGGTGTGGTAATTTATTAGATGATCTTTCGAAAATAAAGAATTTTTTTTTTTGGGGGGGGGGGTTGGGGGTGGGGGGCAGGGATTCTGGGTTGGGGCGTGGGGTATTATTTGGGTGGAATCCATTGTGGTATTCAGGTAAGTGTTGTTTTGTCAAAGTATTAATACAAGTTTATCATAAATAAAGAAGTTATGGCAATTTAACTAAAATTTACTCTTGACCTTGAGAGTCATGGTCATTCAAAGGTCAAGGTCAAATTGAACTTGGCAGGTACAGTACCCTCATGATGGTAAGAAAATATTTGAAGTTTGAAAGCAATAGCTTTGATACTTTATAAGTCAAGTGGATCTAAACACAAAATTTAACAAAATATTCAGTTACTAAGACAAAAAGGGCCATAATTCTTACAAAATGCTTGATACAGTTGTCTGCTCTTGTTTATAGGTTGGGGTCATGTTGGTAAAGAAGTTTGCAAAATGTGAAAGCAATATGTCAAGGGACATTGAAAATATTTGAGGCGGTACGTAAACTTTAACATAGATTTATCAAAAATATGCATATTCTAAGTAAAAAAAGGGCCATAATTCTTACAAAATGCTTGATACAGTTGTCTGCTCTTGTTTATAGGTTGGGGTGATGAAACATGAAACAAGAGATGTGTTTTTCAGAAACACAATGCCCCCTATTGCATCGTGTTGAAGCCATAAATTTGACATTTGACCTTCGAGGATGACCTTGACCTTTTACCACTCAAAACGTGTAGCTCCATGAGATACACATGCATGCCAAAAATCAACTTGCTATCTTCAATATTAAAAAAGTTATGACCAAACTTTAACGAAGGTTAAAGTTTAAGGTAAGAAAAATAAATGAAATTTGACCTTTGACCTTGAAAGATGACCTTGACTTTTCACCACTCAAAATGTGCAGCTTTGTGAGATACACATGCATGCCAAATATGAAGTTGCTATCTTCAATAATGGGCAAGAAATCAAACTTTAACCAAGATTAAAGTTTTGGGACACACACATACAATGAATGAATGAATGAATGATGAATGAATGAATGAATGAATGAATGAATGAATGAATGAATGAATGAATGAAGACAGACAGACAGACAGACAGACAGACAGACAGACAGACAGACAGACAGACAGACAGACAGACAGACAGACAGACAGAAAAGTGTGACAGACTGACGGACTCACAGCTAGACTCACGGACACACAGAGCGCAAACCATAAGTCCCCACCGGTAATACCGGTAAGGGACAAAAACAAATAACACCTAGAGTAAGGGGAATTTTGACCCCAGCGTCAGTCTTCACGCTAATTTTTTTGGCAAAATAGACCTTCGGGCTAATCAGATGGAATTTTGAATAGCCCGAAGACATGTTTGATAGCCCGAAGAGGTCAATATAAATTTTATGACTTTTTTGGCCAGGAACACCAAAATAGTTCTTAACAATCAGAAAAACTACTTCCATTAGTAAAAACAGATGCATGTGATTACAGTAATAAAGGATATTCTGTTTCCTGTTGAAATGCATTTTATACAAAATGCACCAGATGATTATGCTGTTTATTTTAACTTTATTATTACACATGTTCTCATTCAATGATTCCATTAATCAGTTTGACCGGTGTTTGGTTTTATTTAAAGCAAATTGATTATTATTGTATTATTACTAGGACAATCGCCGGTAAATTTCCGAATTGTCGGCATGTGGCTTCAGAACAAAAAGGCCACCGTTTGTGTTCATTACCCAATCTACCAAATGACAATGTCTTCTTCTTCAATTTACTCCCGATATTTTGATAAGCATGTGTCAACCGTGAAAAGTATTGTATATTCGTAAGCAGATTATAAGTAGCAAAGTAGGTCACGTAGCAGAAAGAGATTACAGAATAAACGAAAGTTCTACAATTATTAATAATTAGTTGAAAAAAACGTCTCCTAATACGCAAGAATAATTGAGTAAAACATATGGAAATCTATCTGTATTAAGGATCAATTTGTTTGTAAACCAATGCGTACAATATCCCTTACAGACTCTTTTATTTTTATTGAAAAATTACTTCGTTCATTTTTCATGAATTATAAATACATTTTCAAAAAACACTTCTAAAATTAAATACGCTTCTAGATTAATCATTATTTTAAAACATTACGAAGTGACCGATGCGTTAACATCCCGGAACGTGATCTACGCATGGTCAGTTTGAATAATCTCATCTCGATTGGGCATCATCATTACTTTAAATAGCAACATAGCCGGATGTTTAAACAACAGTTAAAAAAAAATGGCGGCCGCATGTGTTCATGCAATTCTTTAAAAGTATAACGTCATTTTAGGCATTTAAATAGCGAATTTAATCGTGCCTCTTAAAAACGGGTATAAATCAGGTTATTGATATAACGCTCAAATATTTAATCGACCTGTCGGGCTATTTTATAAGCATTTAGGATCGACCAACTGGCCCAAGAATCAGTCTAATTAAATCATTTGACACATAGGCTTGGTTAGTTTTGACCCCAGACACATGATTTGAGCAAACTTTGAAGAGGACTACCATACTTTGTTACACACAAAATATCAGTTTTAGAGAAGTTTTTTTGTTGAGATAAACAATAAAGGTGTTTATACATCTGATCACTTGGGGTGGCAAGTTTTGACCCCATCAACATGATTTGAAACAAACTGAGCAGAGAACCACTTTAAGTATTACATGCAAAATAACTAACAATCTAGGACCCTGTGGTTTCTTAGACGATTTGGTCAACATGTATATACTCACTGACAGATCAACTGATCAGAACAACCTCACAAAATGCTCACAACTCTTGCATACCTGACAAAAAAAGTACATGATATTGGCTTACATGTTTCAGATATCTACTTTTCACAAAGTATTAATAACGTCCAGAAGAATCATTAGACCATTTAATTAACATAGGTTCAGTTGTTCATGAAATTGTGTGCAAACACGAACAATTTCATATAATATTGTCTCACTTATTGTTAACCAAATGGCAAAAAGCTCAATGAAATTTAATCAAAGCAGATTTATTTTTTTTATCTGTGTGCATGTCCCTTTATGGTATATTGTAACTGTTTGATAATAGGTTAACATGTCAACCCTTAAAAACGGTTTCAACTGTTTTGTCAATTCTGATCATTATTTTCTGAGGTCTAACCTAGAAACTAGTCACTAGTCAAACAGACAAAAGGATGGGCAGACAAGCATGGAGTATGACAGATATAATTAGCAGAGAATCTTGATTTACACACAAGTTAAATCAATTCCATCGAAACACGAAATCAAACTTTATATTGATTATCAATAAAGTGATACATTAAGCTCCCACCCGGTTGGAGAACATAAAATATATACATTGATAAAAAGGTTGCCGTGGTGTAATGGATATGGTGTCCGCCTAGCGACTGGGAGGTCACGGGTTCGATCCCCACCGTGGGAGCGTTCTTTAGATCTCCCCCAAAGACACCAAGTACTGGTTCTAGGCCCAGGAAACGGACTCGAGAGCGTTTATATAAGCCTTAGGCTTTCGATGCAATCGAGCTAAAATAAATAGGTTTAAACTAAAAAGGTTTATTGTTTAATATAAGAAGTGGCCTGAAAGCCAAGTCTGCGGACTGGTCATTAAGTAACTGTATGTAAATTTGTTCTATCTGCAAAAATGTCATAAATCAAAGTCGATATTAGTTGACTGATTTTGTTCATTTATAGTTAAGGATAACATTAGAATGGGACAATGATTTAAGTTTTCTTGAATTAAGTTATTGAAGATTTGAATTACATCTGTATAGTTATTATTAAATTGATTTAAAAATGGCATTATAATTATAATAAACATCTTTTTCAAACAGTAAGTAAATTAAAAGTTGACCAACAAATAACACGCATGTAATCATTAGGAAATAAAAATAAAGAAACTGCTAACAATAATCTCAATGACTAACTATGGACGCTGGTAATTTCATCATACAATTCCAGTATTTATAATACTGATAAACAACATAATTATTCATTATCAGGTACCTGTGATTAAGCTCAACACATCTGGAGCAGCACAGCTCACTATGGCCATTGCACAATGCTGTTATTGTTTCATTATTGTGTATGTTGCATGTTATGAGATAATTCTCCATTTTCTTAGAACGTGGCCACTTCATAATTTTATCCTTTCCATAAGGAGATTTTTTATTAAACCACCAACCATGCTTTCTATGAGAGTGAATACATGGTTTGCAGTAATACTTGCGACATTTTTTACAGTAAAATTCTGCATCTATTTCTACAGACCGTTTTTTCTCGCAGATTGTACAACAATAATATTTAACCAAATCAAAATTTCTAGAAAATGCAGATGTCGCCATTTTGATGATTCACTTTCAACAAACAAGATTATACAATCTAAAATCAATTGAAATATTTATGTCCAAGTATTTGTTTACAATAAATATCTCAGAATACACACACAATTATTATTTAACACAGGCAAGTAATATGAAATTTTGAACTGAACTGAACAGCAACCAAGTTTGCTGTCAAATGGCGCTTGTATGATAGGAGCAAACAGTGTAACTATGTATACTGTCACCTGACTATTGGGTAATGAGTGTCTTGATTACTTTAAACTGCACAAAGAAGCTGTGTAGATAAAAACTTTATCCCAAAGTGTTTAACACACCACATTTTTAATTGCTCTAATAAATGCCATGTTATGAACATAGAATTATAATGACAATAAAGTAGGTTCTTACATAAACCAATTTTAGTATTATATATCTGATCATTTTCCTCAAACAGTATTTAAAACTGACAGTTAATATAATGATGTACATATATGGAAGGGAATATCGGCCAGTACATGCATGCTGTTAGTTGATATTCTTATTTTAACTACTGGCATATGCTTTCTGATACATGGCAGTTGCATTTTTCCTAGTTATCCACACGCTTTTTGAAAATCTCCGCCGTCTGTCTGTCCGTCAGTCCGTCCTGGCCACTATCTCCTCCTACACTATAAGCTTTAGAACCTTGAAACTTACACACATGGTAGCTATGAGCATATGTGCGACCCTGCACTATTTGGAATTTTAATCTGACCCCTGGGTCAAAAGTTATGGGGGTTGGGGTGGGGCTGGGTCAGAGATTTTCATTCATTTGTTTTTAGGTTATTGCACATTAACTTCTTCATTTCTACACCGATTCACTTCAAATTGATACTGAACCTCTCTTATGACAATAGGGTCAATCTCAACTATGCATGGCCCCCATTACCAACCCTGGAGCGCCCCACCCACATAGACCGGACTCACCCAAAATTGCCTTTTACTATAACTTCTTCATTTCTACACCGATTCACTTCAAATTGATACTGAACCTCTCTTATGACAATACGGTCAATCTCAACTATGCATGGCCCATTACCAACTGTGCGGCGCTCCGCCAACATAGACCACACCCACCCAAAATTGCCTTTTACTATAACTTCTTCTTTTCTACACGGATTTTCTTCAAATTGATACTGAACCACTCTAATGACAATACAGTCAATCTCAACTATGCATTGCCCCATTATCCACCCTGGGGCACCCCGCCCACTTAGACCACACCCACCCAAAATTGCCTTTTATTAAAATTTCTTCATCTCTACACTGATTCACTTCAAATTGATACTGAACCTCTCTTATGACAATACGGTCAATCTCAACTATACACGGCCCCATTACCAACCATGGGGCTCACCGCCCACATAGACTACACCCACCCAAAATTGCCTTTTACTATAACTTCTTCATTTCTACACCGATTCACTTCAAATTGATACTGAAGTTCTCTTATGACAATACGGTCAATCTCAACTATGCATGGCCCATTACCAACCCTGGCGCGCCCCTCCCACATTATGCCACACTCACCCAAAATTGCCTTTTACTAAAACTTCTTCATTTCTACACTGATTCACTTCTAATTGATACTGAACCTCTCTTATGACAATACAGTCAATCTCAACTATGCATGGCCCCATAACCAACCCGGGGGCGCCCCTCCCACATAGGCCACGCCCACCCAAAATTGCCTTTTACTAAACTTCTTCATTTCTACACTGATTCACTTCTAATTGATACTGAACCTCTCTTATGACAATACGGTCAATCTCAACTATGCATGGCCTCATTATCCACCCTGGGGCACCCCGCCCACTTAGACCACAACCACCCATAATTGATTTTACTAAAATTTCTTCATTTCTACACTGATTCACTTCTAATTGATACTGAACTTCTCTTATAACAATACGGCCAATCTCAACTATGCATGGCCCTATTACCAGTAACCCTGGGGCGTCCCTGAGTCAAACATGTGGCGTGGAGTTACGCGTCGGCCTCTGCCGCGCCATTTCTAGTTACATTTGATGTGCAAACATTCAATCTTCTTTGCCACATATTGATAAGTTTATAATCACTTCATAATTTATCTATCTTTACTTTGTGTGTGTTATTGACAACTGAAGTTAAACTTTCGAAATTTGTATTAATGCTATTTCTAAAGATGTTCTTTGTTCTTTGTTTTACTATGTGCATTTGGCTATGCTGCTACTGAATTTAACTATCTGTTAACATCTTTGTGGATCCATAGTACTTCTTAAGTCGATTGCTATTGCGTCTCTGATTCAGAATCAGTCTTCCTTTCTGCATACACAGTCATTATAATATATTTCACGTTACAAAAAAGGGAACCAGTATTAAAACCCCAAAATTCCAATACAAATTACTATTGATGGGTGATCACTCTTAACATCAAAATAAGACCTCTGATATCAACCGTGATACAGCGACTATATCCGAAATCCTCCGGAATGCGGTGAGCTAGTAAAAAACGTCCCCGTCTACATAGTGTCTATTGTTTTGACCAAAGTGATTTAAATCCCACTCTCAACACCTTATTCTTGTCAAATTGATTCGATACTTTTGATAATTGTACTTAGGTACACTTATGTAATTAGTATTATACGGCTATTATATATCTTTGTTTTGAGCAATTATCGATGTTAAGATAATGGGTAACTATAGTATTCTCCAAAATTTGCATTCAGCCTCGTTATGAAATCCTATATAGCAGTAATACTAATAAATCATTATTATTTGAACTTGATTTTAAATAGACATCAAAATCCATTGAAGCTATAGCTTGTGAACGGATATTATTATCTGATAAGAGTATTCCATTTCATAAACAGTTATTTAGGTGGTATATCGATGATCCCCATTCAAAATGCTGAACCTACATTTTTTTGACATATCGTGATTTTTGCACTGTGTAGGGCAGGAAATCAGTGCGCACATGCCCAGAAAATGGTGAACCACCTAACCAATCAAAACACCCCAAACTGGCCATATGATAAAATGCTGAACTGTGATTGTGGAAATAAAATTATGCAAACATTTGAAGCTGATACTCAAAAATGGAAAGCTGAATATTATTGTAAAATGCGAAGCCGAATAATTTTTAACTGCTGCTTTTTGCATATAGTTATGAAAATGAAAAAATAGCCCTCCTGGAAAGTTGTGTTTTTGTAAGTTCGACATTTGAAATGGGGACCATCGATATGCAAATGTGAAGTTTACAGTACATATCAAACTAAAAATAGTATAAATTACTTTTAAATAAGCAAATTGACTTTCATACATTTAATAATTCAGTTTGTACAGCAAATTATACATTAAAAAAAACGTTACCGTTAGACAACAACTGATATTATGATATATTATGTTCAAGATGTTTACCATCAGTGTTCTATTTTTTTATACAAATTTTATCCCCCACCAATGGCAGAGGGATATAGTTTTGACGTTGTCAGTCTGTCAGTCCCTCCATCCGTGTGTCACAAACCTTTTAGTTATAGCCGTGGATATCAATTCAACAAATTCACTTGTTATTCCCCGCCAAAGGCAGAAGGATATAATTTTGGCATTGTTTGTCCATCCATCAGTCCGTCCGTCTGCTGTCAGCCCATCTGTCAGCCGGTCAAACACTTTTTAGTTATGGTGGAGGATATCAAATCAACAAATTTGCTTGTTTCAAATTGCTCTCAGTGTATCAAATACCTATCGCAATACCGGTTAACAGTATTCAAATATATTACAATATGGATTTGCTGAATTTTTTTGCCCGTTCAAATTATCAATCAGTAAATTTTAAAAACACGAACTACGTTTGTGAAACACAATGCCTTCTACTGCACTTTGAAACTACACAGCAGCTAGATCTATTATAGAGAAAAGTTTCAAGTCCAAGTCATGTTACTTCATCAAGAACAAAACTCAAAGTCAATTAGGGGTTTTCCTGCTATGTAAAATAGGCCGTAAAACAGACCCGATCCCAAAGCAAACGGACCCAATCCAAACCCGAAATTATAAAAAAAATCCCAATTCCCCATTCCCCCCCTTAGACACTTAGAAATAAGTGTCTTATGATTATTAGACTCTATATCTCAATTTAATTTTTTAAACATCCTACATGATATATAAATAAAATCTATAAAATGGCCAGGAAAATAAATGTTGTGTCAATATTTGATGATGAAAAAATCCCGAAATGGTCCTTTTTGTTGATACAAACAATTCCCAAATTTGCCACTTTTCTCGATAAAAACAAAACTCTATTTAACCAGATTTCTTTTGCAAAAACGGCTAGAAAACTCCATGGTAATGTAGGTACACTCTTACACCAAAACGTAGGTCAGTGTCTGAAATAGTTTAAAACCGATTCCAGACAGACAGACTAACGAACTGACGGTGAACAGTGAGACTGCCATATGCCACTCTATTGGGGGCATATACACACAATTGACCATTCACCAGCTGTCAATCAAACTCAAGCAATACTCAATCAGATTTCGTTTATTGCAGCCACATTGTACGACAAACAAAGACTGTCGGAGTAATGGATAAAGCGTTTTATGAAAACACAACTCAGTGGGCGGTGCAATCGCGTATTTGGCGACTGGTCAATTATTTTTAATTTGAAAGTTATTTTCAATTTAGTAACCTTTTAATAGGTATAATGTATCTTATATTGAGCTTGCATGGCCATTTATCTGAACGGAATTCACTGGGGAGAGATATCATGTTTAATATATTCAAGGCGTAACGGCTCTCACCAAGTACGTTTCTTTGTTTCTTAATGACAGGATCAAAGAAGCACCCATAGCTTTGTATGAAAGACCTATTGAAGAACTATACATTCACTTAAACACTAATGGCTGCTTTTTGTATGATATAATAAATTTCAATTTAAAGTTGCAAAGCCATTTGAAAGTGATAAAAATTCAATTAATTTGTAAAGCAACTTAGTAAAACAATAGTTAGTTTAGTTACACTAATTACGATAACAATTTAAGACCAATAATGGATTAATAGTTCATGTTATCAAAATAATTATAAAAATTAATCATTATCGGTCACATACTTCTTATTTAAAATACTCAAACATATTGAAAATCCACAGATTATAACAAACAAGATGGTCTGAAAAGCCCAAATTCGCTCACCTCAGATACAAAGGAACTGACATGTTCTGTCCAGCCCAAGTTTCATGAAGAGTGAACTATTAATGTAACTTTAATAGTGCTAACAAGATTTTAATATAGCCATATAAGGATAAATTGCAAGCCCCCTTTGTGGCCATGTTTTTCAACAGACCAGAACCATTTTCAAACTCATCCAAGATATCATTAAAACAAATCTGACCAAGTTTCATGAAGATTGGACAATAAATGTGACTTTAAGAGTGTAAACAAGTTTTTACCAAAACCGTAATTATAAGGAAAAATTTCCTGCCCACTGGCAGCCATTTTTTTTAACAAACCGGAACCATTTTGGAACTTGACCAAGATATCATTGCGAAAAAAATTCTGACAAAGTTTCATGAAGATCAGACAATAAATGTGGCCTTTACATTGTTAACAAGGTTTTACGAAAGAAATATATAGCCACATTAGGAAAAATGCCAACCAAAACCATCTTTCTTACTCATCCAGGATATCAAATATTCTGATAAGTTTCATGAAGATTGGACAATAAATGTGACGTTTGGAGTGTTAACAAGTTTTTACTACAGCCATACATGTATTATGAAAAATGCCCCAACCCTGGTGGCCATGTTTTTCAACCAACCAGAACCATTTTCGAACTCGTCCAAGATATCACTGGGACTATTCTTCTGACCAAGGTTCATAAAGATAGGACAATAAATATGGCCTCCAGAGTGTTACCAAGGTTTTAATATAGCCATTTAAGGTAAAATGCCCAGCCCAATGGCTGCCATGTTTTTCAACCAACCAGACACATTATCGAATTCGCCCAAGTTATCATTAGGACAAATCTTCTTACCAAATTTCATGGAGATCGGACAATAAATGTAACCTCTAGAGTGTAAACAAGGCAAATATTTACGCCGCACGACGCCAAACACACAACAGACAAGGCAATCACAAGGTGAGCTTGTGCTCAGGTGAGCTAAACATGTACTTGAGAACCTCATTATTATCAAAGATGGACCACGTTTGACCAACTCTTTGCCAAACACTTTTTAAATAACTTAAGTGTTCCTCAATATTGAAATTATGACACTTCATTTGAACTTGCATATTCAATAAAATCACTATTTCACACCAATATTACTCTGGCCCCCACTTCAGTTATATGCAAGTAAAAATCTATTAGTAATATTGAAATTATTTAACTATCTGTAAACGTGCAATTAGTTCAAAAGCTATTATTACCACTATGACGCCATTACCAAAATGTTGATCTTAAATGGATTGTACAGATTGCACATGATTTAAGTTATTTAGAGGAACAAATATTTCTACATCAGTAAAATTTACTTGAGCTTTGACCAGACCAACACCAAGTGCAATCCACAGTGCCACTATAAAAGCATACATCGATCTAAATTTATAGAAAGAAAATCATTTGCGTATTAAGAGTAATACTCTTTAAATTTACCATGAATTCAGCCACCAACCCAACATGAATTTATAAGCAGGATCATAATATAAGGTTTCTAAATTTCAATGAATTAAGTTGCTGAATTTGTTGCAATTGAGTAATTCCGGATTTTCATAATTCCGTCTTAACAGAGTTGTCGTTCGTGCGGGACAGTATACCTACTTCTGGTTTCAATATAAACACTAGGAAAGTACTACTGCTGCATCTTTGAATGCCACAATTTTATAAGCAGAGTCAGTACATTTTCTGAAAAAATTACCAAAGGACTAATATACTAATTATACAAAAACAGACTGGGAAAGAGCAAATAGCCAGAAGAATTATATTCCAATGTTTTATAGACAGGTTTTCTCAGACCACTTCCCAGACGGTATCATGCCAAACTTTGTCGACCTAAAGAATCTTCAAAATGAGAATTTACCTCAACAAAGAGTTTTACTACAGCATGAACAAATCAGCTTTAATTTCTACAACCCCATCCAGAACTTTAAAACATTGTTTGTCTTAGATCATGATGAATTATAACACAAATTGGGACATACAATTATGATTTCAACAAATAAGCATCTGGTTTGGAACACAGTTTGAATGAAAAATAACAAAATTATAACAATATATATATTTGATAGTGACATATTATTTTCAGAGAAGTTGACATTTCGTTATTAATTGATTTTTGTTTTTTCAAAATGATGTTTTCACTAATTAATATCATTAATTCACACGCCACCTGTGATTTGGAATGAGTATATACCAATGTGCATGTACCGGTAATTTTTTTTGGTCATATTTTCATTCACTTTCGAGATACACTTTAACCGTCAACAATGATGAAATTAGTATAGGAGTGAAATAAAGTGTTGTAAAATATATATCTTATATTGTACTTAAATTAAGCAATTTCCAACAGCCTTGCTGTTTAGCTAGCTGCTTAGCGACGCAGCTAGAGTTTCTGGTTACCACTTAGAAGACCGTGGTTCAATCCCCGGTTGGAGCTCAGGAATTTTCACTTTACTATTATTAACATTCTACATTTGAATCACAATAATGGAGTTTATTTTGCAACAAGATGAACATCAAAGTTATTTTTTAATGTTTTTGAAATTTTGTTTTCTCTTTAGAACATTACATACATACGAGCATTGCATATAGTAATATGTATTTTATATATTAGTTTGGTATTTTATATACAGAGTATTTCATGTGCAGCTTCTTGATTGGATCATAAATATAATTGTCTACATACATTATTGTAAAAATCTAATTTTTATTTCAAGAATTGTACAAAAAACTACCTTTTTACATACAAATTAACTTAAGTTTGAACATAAGTATGTATAGCATTTATAAATAAAATGTTGCATGTAAGAAAAGTAATTAGAACATGCTGAATTAAATTATCTAATATGTTATGATTTGTTATATCATTATGGGAGACATAAGTAAATATTTTAAAAAACTGACCAGACCCGTAATTGTTCATCTGCTTTAATTGTATTGTGTATACCGGTATGTCAAATCTGTGTTTAATACTATTTACAAATCTATACTGTGTAGGTCTTTTAAATTTCCTCTGACAATAAAATATATACCATCAATCTCTAGCCACAATGTGTTTATATCATTAATGTTTATTTCCCCCAGTCTATATATTTTGTGTTTGCCCTGTCAGTTTGTTTGTTTGTTTGCGTCAAACTTTAACATTTGCCATAACTTTTGCAATATTGAAGATAGCAACTTGATATTTGGTATGCAAGTGTATCTCATAGAGCTGCACATTTTGAGTGGTGAAAGGTCAAGAGAAACCTTCAAGGTCAAAGGTCTTATATAGGCGGGGGGGGGGGGGGGAAGGCATAGTGTTTCACAAACACATCTTGTTGTATTTGTAATACCAAGTCTTATTTCCTTACATTGAATATGAATAGGTACTGAATAGTATGCTTTGTCTACTGCTATAATCAATCTCAACAAAAACATTAACATTCTGTAAAAATAACACTATAAAGAAGCATATCATTTCCCCATTATAACAATACTGTATTCAAGTCTTATTATACAATACATTACATTATTTAAGGCTGATGGCCATGGTGCTAAATATTTTTCCAAAAATAACTTTTTCAATTTTAAACAAATCTTTATGTTTGGGGTGCAAAGATATTGTTGGTTTATTAAAGGATTGTTATGAATACAAGCAATATTATTATTATATAAGGATTTATTAAACAAGCTGACTCTTTAACTAATTTCCAAACAATAAATGGATTTTACGACGTTTTTGCAGACAGTTCTAAAAAATAGGGGATAAAAAGATATTGCTCTTTTGAGAATGTTCACCTTTTACCACGATTAATTTCCTACCACGTGTAATCTATTTCTTATTTGAATTTTTTAGTTATATAGGATCTGGCACGAGTTGTCATATCATACCATATTTTATTAAACGAGTTCTGGAATTTTGTTAGTAAGCGAGCCTTTGGCGACCTTACTAACGAATTTCCTGGACGAGTTTAATAAAATATGGTATGATATGACAACGAGTGTCAGATCTGTTTTATCACATGCTTTTAAAAGAGAAAATTAAATAAATATTTATGCAAACATAATGATAAATCTTGAATATTGTTTAAATTTCCTGACGTCATTTGGAATGCCTCGGCTTTTACAAAGCAAAATAACAAAAGGCAATTGGTCAATAAACAAAAACTAAGCCCATGAAAACGCTTAAAAATGTTGTATTACACATGTGTCATATACAAAACTATGTAATGGTTGTATTACATTGGAAACACGGTATAGCATGTGATAAAATAGTTTAAGAACATTATCTAGACACCTGCTCCTTGTGTTGTGCAGACATCATTTGAACCATATTACTGAATTAAAAAGTAAATCATAAAAGACAATGACTTCTTTTGTTACAATGTTTACAATACTTACAAAAGCTCATATAGACATGCAATAAATGAAACTTCCCCTAGATGTGCAGTTTAAATTTAAAATGTAATATTTCTTCAAATAAAACTACACTACAACAAGGGACAAAATTGTCACTAAATCAGGTTTTCAATGTGAAAAAAAGTATGATAAAGGGAGACAACTCAAACTGAACTGATTGTTTATAATTAATCCCATATATTTCAAAATAAATCTTATTTTAGTCGTGGTGACCTTGACCTTGGAGATATTGACGTAATTCTTTCGTGCGACACACCGTCCCATGATGGTGAACAAATGTGCCAAATGATTTTAAATCTCACAATAAATGACATAGTTATGGCCCAGACAAGCCCATTAATAGCCATTTTTGACCTTTAAACTCAAAGTGTGACCCTGACCTTGGAGATGTAATTCTTTCGCGCGACACACCGTCTAATGATGGTGAACAAATGTTTCAAATGATTTTAAAATCTCACAATGATCGACAAAGTTTTGGCCGGGACAAGCTTGTTCCGCCCGGCCGCCAGCCCGCCCGCCAACATTCGTCAATCTAATAACCAGTTTTTTCCTTCGAAAAACCTTGTTAACAACGATTATCTATTTATAGTTACACAGTATGTATGAAGATTGGAGTACAATAATTCGGAAAACCTGGTTAACAACGATTATCTATTTAAAGTTACACTGTATGTATGAAGATTGGAGAACAATAATTAAAGAGACACTCATTCTTCATATTCATAAAATAAAAGGCAAGCAATTTGAGTTTACTGATTAAATCATTAACAGTGAAAGGTCTTAAATATTAACGGACTGAACACAATCATAACATTTAAGCAAGCAGATAAATAATGCACTTGCTAAAAAGATCAACTCTTTTTTTAGGGAACAAAATCTTAATGATCTAGAATAAGTGCTGTATCCCAAAAAGAACTCGGTAAAATAACTTGGTCAGTGGACAATGTCCACTAGACATTGAAAATAAACAAAAGAACACTGAACTATGACTAATCACAACACTTTTACACAGTAATCGAAATAAAATATTTAAACCAGTAAACAGTTCAAAACAGCATAATTTATTAATCGAACAATCAAGAAATTTGCACTAAACTAGTATGAAAATTGCTGTTAAAACTAATATTTTAAGAAACTGATAGTTAAGAGTGACAGTGACAGAAGAATATCCATCAATATTTAAACTAGACACACTGGTTATGAATCAATGAAATACTTTACAGTTCTTCTCAATGGACAGCAGGGAGGGCCTCTTCAGGAGTCAGGACATCAGTGAGCATTTCATGAATTTGGAACCAAAAATAATCTCTAGTGTGTTAACCGTGTAAAATTTTGACAACGGACAATGCATGTTTAACAATGGGCAAAATGTCATCACAAAAGCTAACAGTCAACACATTGTGTTAGTGTTAGCTAAGAAGAACATATTAAGCTAGGTGCATATGTGTATGAATTAACAGAGCACTGTGAACAGGGTTTTTATTCAACATACTAGTATTAGTAAATAGGCTGTTTCACTATAATAATACAATCAAAAGTGTACACATTTAATCTTCTGAAAAGAAACTTGTTGACTAAACAGGGGTTTTTATTTGATAAAAGCAAAATACTTTGTCAAGTGCATACTCACAAAGACGGTATTGTTCTAAGTCTATATATGTTTCCGACATCACTTAGTTAGGATTGAACACTTCTCACTATCAACAGACCAGCTGTCAATAATCTTCCTTGTTAAGAAGAACACTAATGGTTTTGAAGCAGCGGTTAAAGTGTGCTGACATGACTAAGTATTAAAATCTTCCTGCTGCAGTACGTAGATGGTGTATATGTAGAGGATGAATATTAAATTCTTACAATTGTAATGTTATCATAGCAAATTCAACTAAAAGCTTCTATATATTTTACAATTTCAGTGTTTTAAACCTCAAATTTGCATTGATAAGTCAATGTTAACTTCATAATGTAGTATCCCTGTTTTATGCAAAGTTACTATTGATGAAAATATTAAAATAAGTACATGTAATTTCCATGTCAGTCAGCAAATTAGAATTTTATCAAATAATATATTACGTTAAAAGGTACTACATGTTGTGTATAGATGATTGCTGCCGAATGAAGTTAAACCTTTACCACTTAGATACGCATTCAAATTGACTCATTTGAAGTCCATTTGAAAGTTAAATTAAATACAATACATTTCTTACTAGTTTTAAGTTTTAAAGGATTCATTTCCAACCATGAGCCACTGATAATCAGCAAACTGCATAAAACCTGAAGAGCATGCGAGTTACTTGCAGGCTGTTCAGGTTGTATGATGGTTGCAAAAGCCATTTCCACTTTGCTTCTTATTTGGGAAAGGGTTAGCAACACCAAGAACATAACAAAAACATAACCTAGCGGAAATATAATTACAGAACAAGTTCATTTTTCTGGTATTATACATGATAGAAAAATGCTGTAGTATACTATCAATAACATAATGATTTCAGCACATTTTAAATATATTGCGTCAATAAATGGTATATAAAACTGTGTCCACTGGGATCTCTTTTATTTCAAGTGGCATGATATTAAGACACTTGATTGAGGTTTAAAAAATATATTATCTAGATCTCTGATGTACGTTTCCATAGATGTGACATTTACTCCTCTTTTGTTTTAAATGCAATCCTCTTTTTCTATCGCGTTCCTACCACATAATCAGGGCTCGCGCTGTCGTTCGCCACTTGAGCCATTTGCGAAAATATTGAGAATTTGGCTCAAGAAAAATCCGATTTGCGAAAATGCTAAAATCTCGTAAAATTTCATTGAAAACAGCCGCCATTTTAACCCGAAACTGGTTTTCTATAATTTTCTCTTTGTTTCACTGAAAGTATTCGCAATTTGAACAGTTAACGAAAACCGGTCTGCACATGTATCGAGACATCATTTGACCATATTGTTATTGAAGTGCGCATGGTAGCTGGCCAATCAAAACTGAGCTCGCTTTCACATGAAATGACGTTGTTGAATGAAACGTAAAAATGGGTGGAGCTTTGAATACACAGTTAATATTGTCGTCTGCAAACAAAATAGCGGCCGGTCGCAAATGTCGCATTATAAGATTAAAAATGAAAATAAGCGTGACAATAAATTAATTATTTCCAAGCTGACTATCCATCTAAATTAAAGAGTGATAATTACATAATTAGTTCTATGTCGTTGATGTTACAACTTTCTGCCGATTTTCGATTGAAATGAAAAGGTGATAATTAATTAATTTGATCGTTTTACTCGCACACTATGCTAACTAACAGCGGCGTATTTTAATTAAAGAGAAACGTGAAAAACACGAGCGGTTTAATTGTATTTAAAGTAAAATTAAAGTATCGAGTTTGTAACACTTCGGAAGAGTAATTCATCTAGTTGACTATAAAAATGGAAGTAACCACTTTGTCTGTACAGTCGCTAACATGGCTTCTTTAACATTAAAGCGTCCTTTGGACGAAAAAGAGTCTGAGCAACCAAACAAAAAAAAACAATCCCACAAAACTAGAGCATTCCAAGAGTCTTGGAAAGTTGATAACAATTGGCTACGCTTTGACAATGAATCAAAATTAATGTACTGTGACTTATGTATTAAGGTGCAGAATTCCAACACTTTCACTGTAGGTTGCAATATCTTGAACAAGAGGGCCATGATGGCCCTGAATCGCTCACCTGACTCATTAAGATCAGATGAAAACTATGACCTCTATTGTCTACACAATGTTTTTCTATGATTTGACCTAGTGACCTAGTTCCTGACTCTAGATGACCCAAATACAATCCCAATCCAGATTTCATCAAGATAACCATTCTGACCACCGTTCATAAATATTGGATGAAAACTGTGACCTCTATTGTCAACACAAGGTTTTTCTATTTATTTGACCTAGATTTTTACCCCAGATGACCCAAATACAATCCCACCCAGATTTCATCAAGAATTCTGACCAAATTTCATAAAGGTTGGATGAAAACTGTGATCTCTAATGTCTACACAAGGTTTTTCTATTATTTGACCTAGTGACCTAGTTTTTGACCCCAGATGACCCAAATAAAATCCCATCCCAGATTTCATCAAGATAAACATTCTGACCAAATTTCATAAAGATTGGATGAAAACTGTGACCTCTATTGTCTACAGAAGGTTGTTCTATTATTTGACCTAGTGACCTTGTTTTTGACCCCAGATGACCCAAATACAATCCCAAACCGGATTTCATCAAGATAAACATTTTGACCAAATTTCATCAAGATTGGATGCAAACTGTGACCTCTACTGTCTACACAAACAAATTGTTGACGGACGGACACACGGACAAACGCAGGCATGCACAACGGACGCCGGACATCACACGATCACATAAGCTCACAGTGTCACTTCATGACAGGTGACCTAAAAATATGTGTCGGAGATAAACATGAACAGTTGTGGTTAAAATCCCATAGAAACAAGGGCTGTTTGTAAAACATGCATGCCCCCCTACATGGGCTATAAGTTGTAGTAGCAGCCATTGTGTGAATACGTTTTTTGTCACTGTGAATGGTGGTGGTGGTGGTGGTGGTGGTGGTGGTGGTGGTGTAGTAGTAGTAGTAGTAGTAGTAGTAGTAGTAGTAGTAGTAGTAGTAGTAGTAGTAGAAGTGGTAGTAGTAGTAGTAGTAGTAGTAGTAATAGTAGTTGTAGTAGTAGTAGTAGTAGTAGTAGTAGTAGTAGTAGTAGTAGTAGTAGAAGTAGTAGTAGTAGAAGTAGTAGTAGTAGTAGTGGTAGTAGTAGAAGTAGTAGTAGTAGTAGTAGTAGTAGTAGAAGTAGTAGTAGTAGTAGTAGTAGTAGTGGTAGTAGTAGTAGTAGTAGTAGTAGTAGTGGTAAAAGTAGTAGTAGTAGTGGCAGTAGTAGTAGAAGTAGTAATAGTAGATGTGGTGGTGGTGGTGGTGGTGGTGGTGGTGGTGGTAGTAGTAGTACTAGTAGTAGTAGTACTAGTAGTAGTAGTAGAAGTAGTAGTAGTAGTAGTATAGTAGTAGTAGTAGTAGTAGTAGTAGTAGTAGTAGTAGTAGTAGTAGTAGTAGTAGTAGTGGTAGAAGTAGTAGTAGAAGTAGTAGTAGTAGTAGTAGTAGAAGTAGTAGTAGTAGTAGTAGTAGTAGTAGTAGTAGTAGTAGTAGTAGTAGTAGTAGTAGTAGCAGTAGCAGTAGCAGAAGCAGTAGCAGCATTACAAGACCAATACTTAAGAATGATCAAATGGGAAAAGGTGACCTAGCACTGGCAGTAAATATGGGGCTCATTTACAGGTCAGATTTGGAATCTCTGCTGTAAAATGAGATTTTGAATGAATTAAAGGGAGGCAAATCTGTAATAAAAAGAACATGCATAAACCGTAGTTGTTTCCCTTGTTTGAACCATGCTAAATCCTTACAAGTTTGGAAAGAATTGGATGAAAAATTTTGACTTCATTGCATAAACACCATTTTCTCAATTCAAGGGGAGGTAATTCTGTACTTCATGGACCAATAATGCTCATTTTTTGTAGGGTTCGTGTCCTCATTGATATAAAGACACTGTGCAAATTTGGAAAGGATCGGACAAAAAATGTGGAAGATTTTTGAAAGTTTTCACAAAATAGGCAAAAACGAATAAACATGCAAAGTTCAACGAGCTCCTGCGGCCATGTTTTTTGACGAATCAAATTTCTTTGAACAACTTTTTCAGGGGAGCCTTCAAAGGTCATCCCTGTGAAATTTTTTGAAAATCAGATGAGCGGTTTCTGACAAGAAGATTTTTTAAGGTTTTTACCATATATGGTCATGGCTGCCATCTTGGTTATGTGATCAAATTTTTTTTAACAATTCTTTTGTCCCATGACCTTGGGATGCTCCACATGAAATTTAGTTGAAATTGGCTCAATGGTTTAGTAGAAGAAGATGTTTACAAATTGTTTACAGACGGACGGACGCCGGACGCTGAGTGATCACAATAGCTCACCTCGAGCTATCGCTCAGGTGAGCTAAAAAAGACTCGGTGACGAAACATGCAAAGTCTAAAGGTAAGAATTTTGAAGATGATACAAATTTAAATGTGAAATTACTTTGAAATGCTAAAGTCTATTATGAATATCTGCAGATATACTTTGTATTTATTATTTATTTTTTATTTTCAGATCACACTCATGTCGTTGATGCCAGCAAGCAGTCGGTGTTCATGAAATCCGCCAGTGACATGGCCATAACAAAAAGTGAGGCAGCGGTAACTGCAGCTCTAAAGAATGTATACTTTGCTGCTAAGCAGAATCTTGCTAGTTCTGTGATTCCTGCCCTAAATGCTCATTGCATAAATCAAGGTGTCTCACAACTATGTGATCTAAGGGTTGACGGCCATACCACCTATGAGCACCACCAATCAATTAGCGAGTTCCAAGAATGTATAGCTGAGTCTTTGCATTTAGAATTGTTGGACAAATTGAAACACTCTCCAAAATTCAGTCTTAGGTTAGATGAGTCAACAGATGTTTCTGTGTCACAAAATTTGATATGTTACGTTAAAATTCTGGACAGTGATTGTTTTGGAAAAGTCTATCCTGTGACACACTTTTTAGGCATATCAGATTTATGTAGTGCTAATGCTGAGTCAATTTTTGATAAGGTGTGTGACATTCTGTTGAGCAAAGGGATAGACATTGCCAACTTATGTGGTGTCAGTACTGATGGGGCATCGGTCATGGTCGGACACAAGTCGGGGGTAGTCACAAGGTTAAAAGAACGTGTCCCTGGCATCCTTGCTACACACTGCATTGCCCATAGGCTAGCCTTGAGCTGTTGCAGCAGTGCAGATTCCATTCCCTATTTGGTCAAATTTCAGGAGACATTAAATTCAATCTACAAGTACTTTAGAAACTCCCCCAAGAACATGTCAAAGCTCTCTGCTATCCAGTCTATTTTAGAAGGTCAAACTCTAAGGTTCAAAGAGGTCTTCCACACACGTTGGTTAAGTTTTGAGGGTGCTGTTGATGCCCTGGTCACAAACTACCCAAGCCTGGTTTCTCTGTTTCTCGTAGATAAATCTGGTAAAGCCCTGAGCCTGTACAAACCCATCGCAACATACAAATTTCTGTACACTGCTCACTTTATGTGTGATGTGCTCAAACCCATAGCCATTTTGTCAAAAATGTACCAGAAGAAAGACTTGTGCTATTCTGAGGTTACCCCCCTTTTGACAGCCACTATTCAGACTCTTGAGCACCTGTCAGAGACTAGGTCAGGTCCCATGATGACAAAATTTCTGAAGGTCACCCCCCAAACACCAGAGTTTGATAAAGATGGCTTGTGCACGTTTGATTATGAAGGTCATACCATCACAGACAGTGTCAAACAAAGAACTGAAGCTGAGTCTGTGTGCACACAGTTCCTTAACAACATGGTCAAAAGTCTCAACAGCAGGTTTTCTGACAACAGTGATGGGTCTGTCCTTACTGCCATGAGCAATCTATTTGACCCCAGTATTCCAGTCACTCAAATACTGTCAGACATTGACACTGTCTCTGACTACTTAGGGACTGTAGGTATTGAAGGCTCACAGTCTGAACTGCTCTGCTTTGCCAATTTTGCAAGAGCCAGCCATAACTCTGGTAACAAGTCAGTGACTGATATACACTCTGCAGCAAATTTGGCAATTAAAAATGTGAATTCCTATCCAGCATCAGCAGAAGCTGCCAAAAGATTGCTAGTGTCCCCAGTGTCTACAGTAGATTGTGAACGGGGGTTCAGTAGACAGAATGTTATTAAAACAGATTTAAGAAATTGTTTGAGTGTTAAAAATTTGGAAAATCTGTTGAAAATCTCTATTGAGGGAAAAGATTGTCAAGATGTAGACTTTAAAGGGATCTACAAACTGTGGGCTGGAAAAAAGCAGCGCAGAATACTAATGAAATAGAATTGTACTGAGATATGCTATGACTTGTGTTCACTGTATATGTATTGATGTGTTTGCAATCTATTTTGAGATTGAAATATGTGCTGATATTTAACATGCCATTCAACTATTTTGTCAAAAAATTTGCTGATTAAAAATTGCACTATTACTTTGTTAATTTTGATTGAATGTACATCTATTAAATGATGTATGTTTTTTTTTGACAAGTACAATTATCATTATTGACTATAATATTGAAAACTGAATGTTATATTATTATATGTGAAATGTGCTTGCTGTCATTAAAAGAAATATAAAAAAATCAATAGTATATATTATTATTTGATGACCAGTTTTCGCGTGTCGACACACGAAAACTGGGTGGCTCAAAGAAATTTTGGGCCAGCGCTAGCCCTGATAATAACTCAATGGAACGAGTAGGCTATGTCGTGGAAATGACTAACTAAGTCAAGAGAAAGCGGGAAAAAAGAGGGATGCAAAACTAAATGATGAGTGATGCAATGAAAAAAGAGCAGTGCATTAAATAAAGGAGGATTGCATTAAACAATATACTGCACTCCTCTTTTATTTAGTTTTGCACTCCTCTGTTTTCTATCTCCATTTTTTCCCTGTACTAAGTAAGCCGTTCTCGCATAGCTAACTCGTAACATTCCCACGAAAAATAAGTCGATCCCTTCAGTTGGTTAGCTGAAAGGCAAATAACCACATTTGCTAAAACTATTTTTAGAGGACCAAAATACAAGATGAAATAAATATATTAAAGCAAAGAATATTTAACAGTCATTTTGTTATACAAATTATGTCAACCTCTTTTTGTGACCAGCTTATACAACTGCATTCAAATTTAAACCACTGTTGTAGAGAATCACTATGCATTTACAACATTATAAATAAATTTGCGAAACCTAAGTGACAAGCCGGTTCAGAGTATAACAAGTTATAAGTAGTTTTGGTCTAAGTGTTTAAAAGGATGTGGTTCATGGAGTGCGAAATGTAATCTAGACTTCAGGATCATAACTAACATTAAGGATGTTAGTCAACATAAAAAATAATAAACCTATTGGCTTTGCATGTTGGGGGCACTGACGGTGCATAGTATGTTAATATTTATAAAATCTACATAAACCATGTGACCCTTAACCATTCAGACCAAGTTTCATTTGACTATAACAAAATATAGCATTTATAGTGTCTATAAGTTTTTCTAAGCATTTAAATGGTAACCTAAGTTTTTAATACACTTAAATTAGAATTGACGGTTTTTATGATATTGCGATGATACAAATTCAGACCAATGAATCATAAGGGTAGCTTCTACAGTTTCAACAATTTTTGCGTAACCTTTAACCTGTTGACCAGTTTTTTTTTAAATCCATTGACCTAAATTTTACCGAGACCTAAATATTTTTCAGATAAACAGTTTTATTTCTATAGTGAAATTATGTGCATGAATTCGCTTGGAATATGTTTTATTTGACCTTACCTTAATGTCGGAGTTTGCTTTACTAGATCTGTACTGTAACTGTGATCTACTTTTAGTGATTTTTCTCACCCAATTGGGAACGGGTCCGGTACACATGCCCTTAGGAATTTTTCGCGTTGTGAAATCATCAGATTGGGAAAAAATGAGTCGCAAAATCTTCCAATTGGGAAAATCAAGTTCTGAATTGTACCAATTGAAGAATGGTATTTTAATGACACCATCTTCAACTGGTCCCACTGTTTCCAGTGTTTCATGAGCACCATTGCTCGGTGCATAGACTTTGTCATCAACAGTCTCAAGTATCATAGGACTTGTACCAATAGCTTCATCATGTTCGTCGTCAATCTGCATTTGGCTACTGTCATCTTTGACATTTTTTGTTGCAGTTTGGGTGTGGTGTTGTCATGAAAACACATATTTATGCAAAATCAAAATACTTGTAGAAATTGTAAAATTATGTTTCTATGCATAGATATAGTACACAATTATCATATTTTCTTAGGCTGGGCACATTGCGTTCAAAAAATAAAATCATTGGCGTCTCTCTGGTGAGCGGCGACTAGTATGTAATCAGTGTTTTTTTATGGCAATTTCGGGGCCGATATTCAGCCCCATTCCCCTCAAAATAGAGTATATATATATATATATATATATATATATATATATATATTTTTTCCCCCATTTTGTTGAAAAAATCCCCTCCAAAAGTTAAAAAAAATATTTATTTTTTTTTAAATTACTGTCTTATGATAAATATACAGGGCTCAACATTCATGGTTGTCCTATTGCCCCTGGCAAGTAAAAGTTGGGTCTGGGCAAGTTATTTTATAATCTAGTTGTCCGCCCGGAAAAGTGCAAAAAAGAACAAAGAGCATTTAATTTAGACTTTAATTGCTGTAATCATTTTTAGGGCTGTCACGATTCACCGGTATATCGGTATATCGCGGTGCATGTCGTGAAAAAAATCGCACCGCGGTACGGCGTTGCCGCACCGGTTTTGTTAATATTATTATATTAGCACAGATATAAATATATTACATAATTATTTTGATATAGATATCGTTTTGAAAACTGTAGAAGCGATTCAAATGGGCTAAATAAATAATCTGTTCATATCCAGGTCAAGCAAGCGCTTCCACTGGTAGATGTTTAACTTTCACGTTTAAAATACGGCGATGTATGGGTCCGTACCTTTTTTGGAATTTGGGACAGATTTCCTTTGCAAATAAGTTCATAATTATCCAAAAGATGTTTACTCTATTTCTTAGTTTCTTTCTTAAGTATATTGATCGTTCAAAGCATGGCATTTCCGAATCATGTTATCTTAAGATTATGAATAAGTCGAGGAAGAGTCAGAACGCTACGGATTTTCAATACTGGGCCCGCTGACTCCGCATTTTAAACATGCCCTTGAAGCCTTCGATTTACACAGATCGTAGTCACAGCTATTGTTAACAACATGGCGGACATTTTAGAAAAAGACGCGAATAACAATAACAATAACAATGACTACTTCTATTAAGTTTATTACAGTTTCTTTTACAGTTTCTAGTCATACTTTGATACCAGTGTTTTCTGATTTTTGAGTTTAATAAAGTTTGTAAAACTTGTTATTCTGCTGTTTTCTTCACAGATACAAATTCTGTAAAATATCGCGGTACGTACCGCGATACAGTGTTACCGTACCACAATATACCGCGGTACGCTCACGGCGTATCGTGACAGCCCTAATCATTTTGTTAAATGTTCAAAAATAAAAAAGGTTTTGTGGTGTACATGTACTATGTAACACTCTGCAGCACAACAGACAAACGCAAACTGTATTTTACGCTGTTTATTCTTCCGCATTAAAACCAGATGCTTTACATGAGGTCGTGTTATCAATTTATATCTACACAGCGAGCAAATCGAGAGATATTGAAAAATTGAATAGTAGTTGGATTTAAATTAATCAGGCATGCAAAATTCAAAATGTCATTACATAATTTTTACGGAACATTATTGACAAATGATTTATCTACACAGGTATGTAAATATTATTGCAATCTGTTTATATTAAGTGTCTTATATCAGGGCTTAAATGTTGCCCACACAATCCTTGCGCAACAATATAGACAAAGAAGGAAAAATTCCCACCATTTATCGAATGGTTCAGCCGTTGGACGCTCCAAATATTACCAATATAACAAGGGCTGTTTGTAAAACATGCATGCCCCCCATATGGGTTCTCAGTTGTAGTGACAGCCATTTTTGTTAAATATGTTTTTTGTCACTGTAACCTTGACCTTTTACCTAGTGACCTGAAAATCAATAGGGGTCATCTGCGAGTCATGATCAATGTACCTATGAAGTTTCATGATACTAGCAATAAGCGTTCTTGAGTAATCATACGGAAACCATTTTACTATTTCATGTCACCGTGACCTTGACCTTTGACCGAGTGAGCTCGAAATCAATAGTGGTCATCTGCAAGTAATGATCAATCTACCTATGAAGTTTCATTATCCTAGGCATAAGCATTCTTGAGTTATCATCCAGAAACCATTTTACTATTTCGGGTCACCGTGACCTTGACCTTTGACCTGAAAATCAATAAGGGTCATCTGCCAGTCATGATCAATGTACCTATCAAGTTTCATGATCCTAGGCCTAAGCGTTCTTGAATTATCATCCGGAAACCATTTTACTATTTTGGGTCACAGTGACCTTGACCTTTGACCTAGTGACCTGAAAATCGATAGGGGTCATCTGCGAGTCATGATCAATCTACCTATCAAGTTTCATGATCCTAGGCATAAGCGTTCTTGAATTATCATCCGGAAAACATTTTACTATTTCGGGTCACAGTGACCTTGACCTTTGACCTAGTGACCTCAAAATCAATAGGGGTCATCTGCGAGTCATGATCAATGTACCTATGAAGTTTCATGATCCTAGGCCTAAGTGTTCTTGAGTAATCATCCGGAAACCACCTGGTGGACGGACCGACCGACCGACCGACAGACCGACCGACTGACCGACATGTGCAAAGCAATATACCCCCTCTTCTTCGAAGGGGGGCATAAAAAGTAGCTTAATATTTGAGAGCGTCAACAAGTTGGACTAAGCGGCGAAAATGATAAATAAGATTCAAATTAACAACTGATATCATATGGTTATTATGGAATAATTTAATGTGTGTGTCAATTAACACAAAATACTACGTTTCAAATAAAAAACAACAAACATTTATTAGCAATTTGCACAGTGATTGTGCGTCACGGAAACCGGTGTTGGAAAGTTCACAAAGTTAAAGCATTTAAATTGAGTATCGTTCGAAAATGGAAAGAGACAAACATGATTTGATTTATATGTTAGTGGACATGTGTATACTCAGATTCATATGCATATTCTGCTTTATTATGTTTGTCACGCTGTTCAGTTTACTGTAATAGCATTGAAATGAGGATGTAATGTGAAAGATATTGAAAGGTAAACACATTAAATATATTATTTTAACTCCATTTAATACATCATTAACACAGCAAAAACACTAAAGTGTGTTTGTTAATATTTTTTAATGTTTTCACCATATGATATTTAATTTAAAAAATTATTTGTTAATGTTTTCACCATATGACATTTAATTAAAAAAATTCTGAATTAAATTAATACTCTTGAAGAGGTTATGATTAAATGGTGTATATAAGAATCTATAGATTATTGCAAGTTTAATATGCATGTGGAAGGATATAAAATATACCCTGTCTTCATTGTAAGAAGACATTAAAGCAGCACTTAATAACATAAAAATGCTGTCAAACATGCACTATTTCATGGTTTATCGCGCTAATTTTCCCAATCCAAATGGCACAAGCTATAACAAAAAAAAAGCAAAAAATCACTGTGCGTCCATTAAAATTTGTTGTACCAGATTTCTATGTATTATTGTTTCAATACAGACGAAGAACTAATTCTTTACAGATTTTACTAATTATTTGAGCAATTTTCTTCTGCGCAAACAAAATCTGGGTAGAATTAAATCTGGGGAGTCTTGAACTAAAATGGGAGAATGGAATTCTGTGCCGAGTAAAATCTGTACAAAACTTCTGTTCAGAAAAAGTAGCGAAATGTAAAATTAAATATATAGACTGTAAATATAAACATTTTTAGCTGATCTATTTTTTTAAATATGAGCTATTGTCATCACCTGAGCCTCGACGTCTGCATCCACTTTTCTCATAAAGTATCAAAGCTATTGCATTCAAACATGGCACACTAACTTACTATCATGAGGGGACTGGGCAGGCAAAGTTAGATAACTCTGGCAGGGCTCGAATTTAACTTTTTCTTCTACTTGCAAAACATTGCGAGCAGCTTTAATACTAACTCGCAAAATCAAAAACATTCTCGCAAATTTTGCTGGAAACAATTTTATTTCCGTTGTTTTTTTTCTAACTCCATAGTTAACTTTGCTTTATCTTTTGTGTTGTTATTTCTTTATTGTTGCATTTTTTTTAATAAGCTCATTTTGTCCATTTAATTATGTTCAAGTTGGGAGTAATGGATACTTCTATAATGTTATTGCTGGTCACACAGTGACCTCTGTTTAATACTAGGTGCAGGCCATCTCTCCCATGAGTACCTCTGCATTTCTGCTAATTGCCATATCTCTCAATTTCTGCAATTTCCAAAAATTTGCATATTTGCGAAAATTTGCATATTGGCGAAAATTTGCATATTGGCAAAAATTTCCATATTAGCAAAAATTTGCATACAGCCTTATTTGAATAGTATATAAAGAGGGTTTTGGAGATTAAAAAGGGGTTCAGGAGGGAAACGGGTGGATGCTTTAAATATATATTGTTGAAAACTTGTGTCTTGAAATCAATACTTAAATGTTTTAAATATACTTTTTGTTACTAATCATAAAAGTGTATTTCTAGTGTGCTTTCTTGAATAATGTGTGATAGTGAAATAAAATTAGTAGAAGACATTTGAGTTTGGATTTAATAATTGTTCACAAATTCAACGTGGACTGGTGGCAGCAATTAAATTTACCGCTGTTTGCCCAAACTAATCCATGTTGTTTAGGGCCATGCGATAAAACTGACCGTGGGGAGAAAACGGTTACAGTATGTGGGCAAAAAGAAACTAGTTATTTTTCACTTCATCGCCATGCCTGTTCAAGTTCAATGAACACGTGTAAATTAGTAGACTGTTTCACGTTCTTTGTACCAATAACATCCGCGTATCTGTACTATAAGTATACAAGTCTATATACAAGGTGCGCGCTTCTGCATTCGGGTATTGGGACATTCTATAAATTGACCTACGGTTTAGGGTTCATGACGTAGAGCGCATTTAGCAATATTACTTATAGTTTTTTCACTATTTCTTTACTTGCCAAAAAATACTAGTGGCTTAAAACTTAACTCATAATCTGTATTTTGCACTCGCATTTTGCGAGTCTGCGAGTGTTAATTTCGAGCCCTGTCTGGCTGGCATTTTGACAGAATTATGTGCCCTTTTTATTCTTAGAATATTGCAAATGTTGTAACGTTTTGTGTTTAGGTCCACTTTTCTCATAAAGTATCAAAGCTTTTGCATTCAAACATGGCACACTTACAATCATGAGGGGACTGTGCAGGCAAAGTTACATAACATTTGCTGGCATTTTGACAGAATAATGTGCCCTTTTTATTCTTAGAATATTGCAAATTTTGTTAAGTTTTGTGTTTTGGTCCATTTTATTCCTAAAGTATAAAAGCTATTGCTTTCATACTTGCAACACTTATTCACTATCATAAGGGGACTGAAAGTTATGTAAAATAAAATAATTAATTCTTCAACATCCTGTTAAGAAATAAATCCCTATATACAACACACATTATCGCATCAGGGCTTTTTTTCCAGATTCCCTCCCTGGTGAAAAATGAGTCGCAAACTTTTGAAAATGGTGAAAAACGAGTCGCAAACTTGTACAAATTGTGAAAATTAGTTGGTAAAGAAATAGTATAAGCATGTTTAATACTTTCATCATATTGAAATGTCTTTAAATAATGCATTAAAATAATATTTTCATTGTCTTTTAATTGACACTTTTTTTCAACAACCTGTACGAAATTTCTATGCAAATTCTGTATAGAGTCTGTACAAAATCTGCCCAGAATCAAGACAGAATTCCTTTTTTCTGTACAAAGAGGACACAGACCAAGTATATACCTTGAAATCTGTACAGATTTTCTAAGCAGAATTACAATGAAGCAGAATTTTATCTGTAAAGATTATTACACCAGACAGAATTTTAACACTTATAATTTTACAAGACAGATTTTTAGCACTTTGCATATTAGCAAGGCAGAATTTCTGTACTTGGTAGAAAAATGAGGCAGAATGTTGGACTTTTCAACATTTCAAAATGGGACTTGTATAATTTAAGAAACAGGCTTCTGATTTCAGTTTCTTATTGTTTATTGCAGGAAACATTTCTCTATTCACTGAAAACTAACAGTAATGTTCAATTCATACGATAGTTAAAATAACCACAAAATACAGCATATTATTAATTAGCAAAAAAAAAACAACAGCAGTATTGTTCATACCATAAGGAACATGGAAAGTAACAATTTAATCCAACAGGCTTAAAGAAAAATCTACAATGGAGTGAAATAAGGTTTAATTTTTGTACAAAATTTTTATTCTTTGCTTATTGCTGGATAAATTGTCCCAAAATACTGAAAATTGAACATATTGTCTGCTGTTTCTCAGCAGTGACATTTTAAATGATATCCAAGATAGAGAGAGATCCAATTACCCAAGTTTACTTAAACGCCAGTAGCAGGTGTGATAAATTTACTCCTATTTCAGCACATTTACTTTACTTGGCTCTTGTTTTATGAAAATATTCATTTGAATGCGAGTGCTTTAACATAACAAAATTTGTGACAAAAAATAAAAATACCATTATAAATAGGAACAATTAAGACATAACCTTATTAAAGTGTTGTAATATATATGGTTTAAAGATGTTTGGTTTAGTCTACTTTGAAAAGGTGGTTTAGTCTACTTTGAAAAGGATAGTACACTTGTAAGTGTGCGACAAAATCTCAGAGACTTGACATTCGAAGTTTTCAAGCGAAAAGCAAAATGTTCCATGAAATGGGGCGCAGAATACTATGGGGAAAGAATTATCATTACCAGAGGTATGTTAAAATGTGCTTTTTCTTTCATCAAAATATGTATTTAATCTGTTGACAGTATTTGGCTTTGTTTGTAAATTTGTTTAAAATTGAAACTTTGGTTGTGCATATTCAACTTATAATGCATAAATCATAACTTCCTATTTTGTGTAACAATGACCTTGACCTTGAAACGCCTGGTCCCCGAATGAATTCCTATGCTAGGTCTGTATGTAAGCAATGAATCTACATACAAATGATATATGCAGTATCGCCATTCAAACTCAAGTTATTAAGCAGAACTTTTTTTTAGTTAACCTTAGCACGAAATGCTCATGGTGAGCTATATGATGTCAGTCTATGTATGTATATATAAGATCTTTTAAGGAGGCTTTTAGATCACCTGAGCACAAGGTTGTTCTTATTGTAAACTTTTGTGATTGCCTTTTATCCATTGTGCCTCAAACATTTACCATGTAAACACTGTTGTGGAAATATTTAATGTAAAATCTTTATGAAACTTGTTTTGAACATATTTTTCATATAATAGCACTTTTGCTCATTATAAAAAAACAACATTTGTTTGAATGGTAATACGCCAAGTAGGGAAATGGTTCCTATACATACAAAAACATAGACACCAAGGTAATTCTTCGATCTTGTATTGCTATAATGAAATCTTCTGAACACAAGTGACAAACTGCACAAATCAGTTGAGTTACTTTGGGTCTTAGGTACTGGTAAGCTCACTATTTTCCTTTGACCCTCATGTTATTTGCATTAGCAGGCAAGTTAATAAAGATTAATGATTATAATTTTCCAGATGGTTCAACTGATTGAACATAATCCAACCGCAATAAAAAGATTTGGATTGCGCAAGTTTTGCAGTGCTGCCTTTTACTTGATGGTGAAACTAGTTCCGGGTATGTAAGGTATTAAAGTAAAAGTTTTATTGTATCATCATAAAGCATACATAACTTTGACAAAGGCTTCAATTCAACCTTTGATTAGCAATGTTCACAGATTTTGATTTAGATCAACGTCTGTCTTAAAATATATTTTTTAGTTAAGTGGAATGAAGTGCTTTCAATTTTTTTTAAACAGCAATAAATCCGAGTCAGGTTCTGGCGGGGAACAAGCATGACATAAAGCCTGTGCTTGATGCCGTCATCATTACTGCCTGCAAAGGTACATTTTGTCTTGTTTTTTTTTTGCTAGGTATTTAACATAATGAAACAGTGGTAGGAATTTTATTTAAATTTATGACCAGGTTTACAAAGAAAAGTAAAAATGAGATTATTAAATGCGGGTTGGGAGTATCTTGTCAATAACTTAAGTTTGCCTAAACTCAATTGATGACCTTGCATTGAGGCCAAGATAGGGATTGCATACAGAGCCCAAATGTGTCACTAAAAAAAAAGGTTAACTTGAGCTTGGATGGAGGTATTGGACACAAATTGTGTGTTAGCTTTATCCTTTTTACAGCCATTCTCACCCTTCCTCTGAGTTGTCTGTTACTCAACTTACTGACATTAGTTTCACTATTTGGTATAAGCACTTGGTCCTGGTAAACCAGCTATTCCAGGATACTGTGAGTTGGTTAACTTACCGCAATGATATGACAGCATATTGTTGATATGCTGTTGACAACAGCCAATAATCCAACAAAATCAAACAATCATGCAAACGTAGAAAATTTAGTTGTTTTCAGTTAAAGTCGGATCAAGGTCAAAGTAACATTTACTAAATACCGAAAAACTATTGGGATCACATTTTAACTTTGGGTCTAATTAATACTAGAATCAAACAATAGTTTGAAATTCAATTGGATGTTTGTGCTATAAGTGAATTTTGTTGGGCTGGCACTTGATGTTTGATGTCTTTATTACAGGTATGGCATTACTGTTGTAAATCACAGAAGTTTTGAAACTGAGAAGTTAGAATAAATTGGTTTCACAATGTATCAGTTATTTAGCTTGGCTGTTTTCGGAGAAAACCCGAGGAATTGTCATAGCTAGCTCGTCGTCCGGCGTCAGCCGTCCGACGTGCTTAAACCTTGACATTTTGCTCTAAAATCAAAGTGCTTCCACCTACAACTTTGAAACTTCATATGTAGATGCACCTTGATGAGCACCCATTTTTGGGTCACTAGGTCAATGGTCAAGGTCACTGTGGCCTCTAAAAAAAAAAAAATCTGACAAACTTTTATTTATTCAAAACTGCACCCGCAGCCGAGCGTTGGCACCTGTTATGCGGTGCTCTTGTTTAGGAATGATATAAATATGTAAATGTATAAACATTTATTTTTTTCCGATAGGTTATGTCTGGATGCGGTGCAAAGACCACAGCAAAACAGTTCCAGATGACACCTCCATCAACAAGGCCATGACACTCCAAAAATTAATAGACTACTCCAGGAAATAAATGAAATCATCTTGTTTAAATTGAGACTAAAAATAGGGGGTGTTAGATTTTTTATTTTTTACCCTGTCATAATGTGATCAATTCAACAACAACAAAAATATTGGTACTGTCAGTATATTTCATGGTGTACATTTTATTGTTTATATTTTATAATCTCATTAAAAAAAATGTTATTTATTGATGTTCTGTTTATTTTGCTTGTTCTTCCTGCATACATTTTTTGTACAGAAAATTTTCTGTACAGAATTTAATATTAAACAGATTTTATTCTGCACAGAATTCTATTCTCACATTTTGGTTCTCCCCAGATTTAATTCTGCCAGATTTTTTTCTGCCTCAAACAAATTCTTGTTTTATTGCTCAATCAAGCAGCGATAATCCAATATCCTGTGTATTACAAAAACACAAACTTTTGATGAACACGTGTCGTCTGTCAAAACAATAATTGTATACGTCAGTTAACATGTCGAAGTAATTCTCGTATATGATCTCAGAAACGGGACTTGCTTTAAACATTAACCATTACGATATTAATTTTCATAAGATTTGCTAAAAACAAATGAGAACCAAACAAACATACACAAACAACACAAAATATTTATAATTATGACAAATTAAATGAAAAAAAAACGTTGGTTTATTTTCGAAAAATCACTTTTACTTTCTCCCAATTTCCAGAAAATGACTTGTACATGTTGCATAAAATCTAAATATAGATGACGCTGTTAATTGGTCGTTGTAAAAGAATATGAACTGTACACGGCACTTTGCGTGCAATCAGATACAGTACAATAATTGTTGCAATATTGAAGGAACTAAATTATGAAAATGATACAGTGTTTATTACTTTTATTTTATTCAGGAAAATGTCAAAATCATTTGCGAGATACCCCGATACTCAAATGGAAATTTACTACGAAGCTTTTACAATGTTGTCGGCGCTACGCAATTTTTGTGTATAAATAAATACACCCACGCCAATTTTTGCGCGCTTTTTGTCAAGACCAACACTGGACACGAAAATATCATGGGCATATACATGTATTTATTTACTGCTACAATTTGTAAAAGGACATGAACTGCACACAATGCGCACACACCACATTAAGTTATTTACACGTGTTGGACTATCCTTGTCCCGATTGGACACCTATTTCATCAAATCTTTAAATAGAAACATATGCCAAAATTCATTGATACTTTAGATAAATGTTGGATGTCTGTGTTAATGAGTTTTCTTGAGCACTTTTGTCGTCAATATTAATCAGAATTTGCATTTGAAAATGGCCATTGGGAATATACGGGATTATCGGGTAATGGATAGACACGGAAAATTTCGCATGTATGCGGTTATCGATAGAGACGGTAATAAACGCATGTATCGGGGAATCGATAGACTCGGGCTTATACACATCTATCAGGGAAAGGATTAACCAATATTTACACTTGTTAACTTATAAGGTATAGAAATCGAGAATAACAAGTCAGGATCGCTCTCGGTTATACTACATCAATCATGCATGTCATGTACTTTTATCAAAATTTCAAATGACTTTCCTATTATATAAACCATGTCTGTTTTAATAGTGTATTGTAAAAACACTAACCCTTCGGTAGAAATTGTCTGTTTCTTTATTGTAATCCTGAATTGCAATAAATCGGGATTATTTGATGTTAATTTGATTTTAAATCTTTTTAACATAGAAATGCGAGTTACGCGAAGCCATTTTGTTTGTTTAATGGTGAGGTTGATCAGCCGCGAATACATCGGTTGCACCAAATTCAAAATTTTAATCTATTCACGTTTGTAATCGATTAAAACAAGCAATGACAGTTTAACAATAAGTAAACATAATTTGAGAATTCGGAATAAAAAACAGTGAACTCAAATGTATTTATAGATTGTGAAATGGCCGTTTGTGACAATTTTGAGCTCAAAATGTCCATTTGTAGAGTTTGAAACGGCCATTTTTGTAAAAAATCTCGGCCGTGTTAGATTTGTGAATTGTCTGTGTCAAAATGTCCTTCCACGGCCAGTCTCAAAGAAGGAAAAAAGCCCTGGTTGCATCACTGTTATATGACATAACAAGAGGGCCATGGGCCCTAAGGCGCTCACCTGAGACCCAAAGGAACTAAACTATTCTGGGAAGGTGGAGTTCAAAATAACAAGGGCTGTTTGTAAAACATGCATGCCCCCCTATATAGGCTATAAGTTGTAGTAGCAGCCATTGTGTGAATACGTTTTTTGTCACTGTGAATGGTGGTGGTGGTGGTGGTAGTGGTGGTGGTAGTGGTGGTGGTGGTGATGGCAGAAGAAATAGTAGTAGTAGTAGTAGTAGTAGTAGTAGTAGTAGTAGTAGTAGTAGTAGTAGTAGTAATAGAGTAGTAGTAGTAGTAGTAGATGGTGGTGGTGGTAGCAAAAGAAATAGTAGTAGTAGTAGAAGTAGTAGTAGTAGTAGTAGTAGTAGTAGTAGTAGTAGTAGTAGTAGTAGTAGTAGTAGTAGTAGTAGTAGTAGTAGTAGTAGTAGTAGTAGAGCAGTAGTAGAAGTAGTAGTAGTAGTAGTAGTAGTAGTAGTAGTAGTAGTAGTAGTAGTAGTAGAGCAGTAGTAGTAGTAGTAGTAGTAGTAGTAGTAGTAGTAGTAGTAGTAGTATTAGCAGTATAGGTAGTAGTAGTAGTAGTAGTAGTAGTAGTAGTAGTAGTAGTAGTAGTAGAAGTAGTAGTAGTAGTAGAAGCAGCAGCAGCAGCAGCTGCAGCAGCAGCAGTAGTAGCAGTAGTAGTAGTAGTAGTAGTAGTAGTAGTAGTAGTAGTAGTAGTAGTAGTAGTAGTATGCATTACAAAAATGCAGTTAGCCTTACATTTGGTAATATTTAAATATATTACAAGGGAGGCAAATCTGTAACAATAAATTTAAACTTATTGCATTTGTTTCCCCTGTAGTGTATTACCTCCCCTGTCCTGCTTATATTTATATTAATTAACAAAATTAAACATTAACACAATATTTAACATACAAAATATACAAAAAATCTCATATTCTGATAATATTTTTACTGATTCACTGTATTTTACTTAAAGGATGATGTTTCATTGGACTGATAATTATAGATTTAGAATTACAGACCAGTTGCTTCAGTAATATTGTTCAGAGTGTGCCCTGTTGGCCGCGTATGCATTCTTAAATTATCATTCAAATGAAAGTTTTCACAAAATAGGCAAAAACGAATAAACATGCAACGAGCTCCTGCGGCCATGTTTTTTGACGAATCAAATTTCTTTGAACAACTTTTTCAGGGGAGCCTTCAAAGGTCATCCCTGTGAAATTTTTTGAAAATCTGATGAGCGGTTTCTGACAAGAAGATTTTTTAAGGTTTTTACCATATATGGTCATGGCGGCCATCTTGGTTATGTGATCAAATTTTTTTTAACAATTCTTTTGTCCCATGACTTAGGGATGCTCCACATGAAATTTAGTTGAAATTGGCTCAATGGTTTAGTAGAAGAAGATGTTTACAAATTGTTTACAGACAGACAGACGGACGGACGGACGGACGGACAGATGGACGCCGGACGCTGAGTGATCACAATAGCTCACCCCGAGCTATCGCTCAGGTGAGCTAAAAAGCACAGTAAATAAAGTAAGTTTATGTTTCAATAAATTACAGTGATTATATTGAGATTAAAATTCCTTTTAGAGCTTTTCTTTTGCCTTGATTGGACTCAGGTGAGGCACCATCACTCTGTGACGGCACTATTGAGGTCATAATTATAATAATGTAAACTGTAATGGGACTATTGGATCACATGGGTATTCAACATATTATATTTCAAATAGTGGCAAAGAAGATACCAAAATTGAAAATTAGATCATGTTAATTAAACAGATTGGTAAGCATGACTAAATGCAGTGAGTTTGAATGCATATTTATTAATGGACTGAAATGTATGTACAATGTTAAAAGCATGTTGTAAGTGAAGGACACCAATTGTCTTTTTATCACAAATTTAAGTTAATTTTGCTTCAACAAACAACTTTTTGTAATTGCTATAATTTAAATTAAAATGCTATTTTTACAATTAAAACATCATACCATTTTGAATATAAAATCCATTGGAACAATTGTACGTAATGGGACATCCTACAAGTAAATCACCTATCATCAGTTAATGAACAGTATTCAGATTTGATTGTCTTATTTTTGAAGCATTTACCAGACTGTTGAAATCTGATATAAACAATATAACAACAAGAGATGTGTTCGTCAGAAACACAATGCTCCCTTCTGCGCCGCTTTGAAATAAAATTTCTATTGATCATTTGGCAGGTATAGAAATCATCTCCCTTTAAAGCTTATTACTTCCCTTGGATTTTGGTTTTTGACCTTTAACATTGAAGGATGACCTTGACCTTTCACCACTCAAAATGTACAGCTTCATGATATACACATGCATGCCAAATATCAAGTTGCTATCTTCAATATTGCAAAAGTTAGGACCAATGATAGTTTTCGGACCGACAACTGACAGACAGACGGACTGACAGTTAAACTGCTATATGTCACCCTACCGCATGGGGGGGGGGATGGCACTGTAGACAGTCAAAAATGACCAAGTAAGACATCGCTGACTACCAAGGCCTGTGGTGTTTCAAAGAGATCATAGCCACAGTTCATCATGTATCTATGTATAACTTCCACAGGTAAGTAATGAAACCAACCATTCACAAATTAGTACAGGAAAGAAATGATAGTTATATATATCATTTAAAACAAACTTTGACAAATCAATCATTAATGTTATAAATAAACAAAATACAAAATATGTACAGTAACTGTAAAGAGAACTTAAATTCTTAGTAAGGAAATACATAATATGAGATTTATAATTATATAAATTCTTTCCCTTGAAAATAATTGTCTTTAACAAATCTCTGTTTTTAGTAGCAAATATTTATAAGCCACTACCGTGGCTGTAAATTCACAGATAACCTTAAAGTACCTAAAATACTTGTATGCCATAAAGTGTCATTGTGTGCTTGGCTTGACCATAAAATGTCATTTTGATTTTGCTTCAGTTGTATGGTTTCATATTATTATATATATAATAATTATCTCCCTTTAAAGCTTATTACTTCCCTTGGATTTGTATTTTTGGCCTTAGACCTTGAAGGATGACCATGACCTTTTACCACGATGTGTTTGTCAGAAACACAATGCCCCCTACTGCGCCGCTTTGATTTATTTGAAAAAATATATAATTTGGCAGCAGGGGTTGACAAATGTTATTTCCGCAACTTGCCCTGCAGGGCGAGTAGTTAAGAATTTTTACTTGCCCTGCTGAAATATGTACTTGCCCTGCAATTTTTTTAAATGCAATAAATCAGTAACTTATATGTTTTATTGTGATTTTCTTTTGGTTATCATATAGAACTGTAAACTCATGAACTTCAATAAAGTTTATAATCTGTTTTAACACACTTTTAACTTTTTTGTTTTTCATTTTGTCCTCATGGTCACATTTATTATGATTACACTTAAGGATCATTGGAGAGTCTGAAAGGCATTTTGTTAAACTCAAACAAGCCTCTGTGTGTACACAAGGCAGTTTTCTCTTTGTCATTTTCGTCCATTAAAACTTGCCATCAGCCACTCTCTAAATCTAAAGATGTGAAGAATTTAGATGATATTTTAGCAGTATCAAAAGACCGTATTGTATACCGTACTGTATAGGATACATTCACGGAACATACCGGTTTCGGCGCGTAACAGGAACAGGACTATTTATAGCGCAGTGTGCAATACTCAACATCCGGTAAATTGGTGGTTTATTTTTAATTAAACGTTGTTTTGTTTGGAAAAGATGTGTTAAAACTTGAAATTTGAATCTTTTCGGCCAGAAATGCCACTTGCCCTGCAGGACGAGCGCTGCCGGAATATTCACTCGCCCGGAGCCGATTTTTACTCGTAATTATGAGCAGGCGAGTGGATTTGTAAAGCCCTGTGGCAGGTCAGATAATTATCTCCCATCAAGCTTATTACTTCCCTTGGATTTGTATTTTCAACCCTAGACCTTGAAGGATTATCTTGACCTTGAAATTTTACCACACAAAATGTGCAGCTCCATGAGATACACGTGTATGCTAAAAATCAAGTTGCTATCTTCAATATTGCAAAAGTTATGGCCAATGTTAGTTTTTTTTCGGACTGACGGACAGACTGACACTGATGGCCAGTTCAACGGCTATATGCCACCCTACCGGGGGCATAAAAAAGGCAGCCCAAGAGACAGCAATATCCTCCACAAAGATTGTTATGACCTTGAAGTGGTGACCTTTGTTTTGAGAAAGTGTTACTAACGCATGCCTTTTGAACATTGTCCCAATTACTAATCCTTGTCGCAAAACTTGATAAAAATCCTTCAATGGGTAAAGTAGTTATAGAATGAACATGTAAAAAATACTACAACTTTGTATCTTAAAAGTACAACCTTGACCTTCAGCCGTTGGGACTCTACCATTTCTTCTGCACATTGTCTCTATGGCCTAAACATTTTAGTCAAGTTAATTGAGCATCTTGGGTATAGGAGATACAGACCAGGCTCAAATATAGAAGCTAAAACTGTTGACCTTGAAGTATGACCTTAACCTTATACAGGTGTGACTGACTCATTCCGCCTTCGCATCATCTTAATGACCTAAACATTGTAGCCAAGTTATTAAAATCCTTCCATGGGTATAGGAGATATTGACCAGACATGAAAATAGAAGCTCAAACTTTTGACATTATTGTAAAACCTAAATGATTGAAGCCAATAACTAATGCCTTCTGCACATCATATAAGACATAAACATTTAAGCCAATAAGCTTCATGAAAATATACCAGAAGTATAGGAGATACTGAGCCGAAAAGAAATGTAGGCGCACACCTTTAACCTTAAAGTACGACCCTGACATTGAGTCAGCATCAATGACTCATGGCCTCTGCACATCATTTGAGGAAAGTTTTACAAAACTATAACAGACAGACTGATGGAGTGACTTATTGCAGAGGGACGATGGGCATTCCTGTAATATAGATCCTGGTAGGGGACTAACACAACTTAGGTGTTTACTTTGAGGTAAAAGCCTTTTACTTTAGATATATTAAGATAAACACGACTATTGTCAAGCAATAGGGTCCCCTACCGTTGAAACTCCACCATTGTCATAATTATTTTATATATATATATATATATATATATATATATATTTGTTGCCATAGCAACCATAATCTTTGACATAGGAACACAATTAAATGATGTGCATAATCTCCATATTGCCATCTATCCCTGTTGCAAGTTTCATGAAAAAATATTAAGAACTTTTTAAAGTTATCGCAGGATCCAGAAAAGTGTGACAGACTTACTGACTGACTGGCACACAGAGCGCAAACCATAAGTCCCCTCCGGTTTCACCGGTAGGGGACAATAAAAGATGGTTAGAAATTATGTTAAACACCCATTATATGTACATGACAACATATTATATTTTAGCTTGATTGCTGAAAACGCCCAAGTTTAAGACATCCTAGATGTCTGTGTCATCCAAGTAGATAATAGAAAGGCTTCCAGAGTAAAGGTCGACACAAGACTGCCTAATAACTAGGTACCACATCCAATACAATCAGGACCTTATTGCTATTTTCTACATAATTTGATAATGTAACGAGCAAATTCGTTGAATTGATATCCCCTGCCAATATGTTTCTGGACACAAAAGTGTTTTATTTGACACTAAAAAAAGCATTTTTTCAAGATACAAAGGGTAATAACTCCGTTATTAACAGATGGTGTACAATGCCTACGCGTGCATCATCTTCTTATCCATATATATACTCATACCAAGTTTCAATGAAATCTGCCAAAGCACTTCCAAGATATGGCTCTGGACACACAAAAAAAGAATTTTTTTCAAGATAAAAAGGGCCATAACTCCGTTATTAACGGATGGTGTACAATGCAATTTGGCGTACATCATTCTGTTATCCATATATATATACTCATACCAAGTTTGAATGAAATCCGCAAAAGCACTTCCAAGATATGGCTCCTGACGGACAGAAAGACGGACGGACAACGCCAAAACAATAGCCCTCCGCCTATGGCAGCGGATAATAAATGTAAAAAAGCTATAGAAACATGTACACTTGCTTATAGAAGAGCACTCTCTGTGTTCTGAAAATATCACTAGAATGACACACATTCACTGTCAGCTATATATGCTGTTCCGTAACAACCATGCCTAGTTTTGCATAGTGAACATCTGTGTTTGAAGAGCAAGAACTTGAGTAACGCTGGTGTGATAGACACAATGTGTCATTTGTGACTTTTACCAAGGACTTAAAAGACATGGTTGTTGAACGCAATTAATGGGTTTAATCACAATTGTAGGAGCACTTTTAAGATCCCTACAAAGTAGGGGGAGTGAGAGGGGGTATAATGTGGGGCGTGGTTATTTATAAGTTGTTTAAAAAAAAAATAAAAAAAATTGGGGGGGGGGGGGTGGGCGGGTGGGGGGGTTGGGGGGGTAGGGGGGAGTGAGAGGGGGGTTAAATATGGGGGTGTGGTAATTTATTAGATGTTTAAAAGTTAAAAAAAAACATTTTTTTTTGGGGGGGAGGGGGTGGGGGGGTGGGGGGGGGGGGGTGGGGGTAGGGGGGGTGGGGGTGAGAGGGGGTAATAATGTGGGGTGGGGGTAATTTTATAGATGTTTAAAAAATAATGGGGGGGGTAGGGGGGGTTAGGGGGGAGTGAGAGGGGGTATATAATGTGGGGTGTGTAATTTATTAGATGTTTAAAAAAAATGGGGGGGGGGGGTGGGGGGTAGGGGGGAGTGACGTGAGAGGGGGTATAATGTGGGTGTGTGGTTAATTATTAGCTGTTTAAAAAAAAATTGGGGGGTGGGGGAAGGCGGAGGTGGGGGGTGGTTAGGGTTTTTGGGGGAGAGGGAGGCGAGAGAGGGTCGGTTAATAATGTGGGGGTGTGGTTATTTATTAGATCGTTTAATAAAAAACTTAAATTTGGGGGGTAGGGGGAGTGGGGTGTGAGAGGGGGGTATAATGTGGGGTGTGTAATTTATAAGATGTTAAAAAAAAAATGGGGGGTGGGGGGGGGGGTGGGGTGGGGGTGGGTGTAGCGGGGAGTGAGAGGGGGGTATAATGTGGGGTGGGGAAATTTATTAGATTTAAAAAAAAATGGGGGGGGGTGGGGGGGGGGGGGGGGGGGGGGTAGGGGGGGTGGGGGGTGAGGGGGGTAATAATGTGGGGTGGGGTAATTTATTAGATGTTAAAAAAAAAATGGTGGGAGGTGGTATGGTTGGGGGTGGGGGGGTATGGGGGAGTGAGAGGGGGGTATAATGTGGGGTGTGGTAATTTATAAGATGTTTAAAAAAAATTGGGGGGTGGGGGGAAAGGGGAGGTGGGGGGGTGGGGGGGTAGGGTTTTTGGGGGAGAGAGGGGGTAATAATGTGGGGTGTGGTTATTTATTAGATGTTTAAAAAAAATAAATTTGGGGGGTAGGGGGAGTTGGGTGTGTGAGAGGGGGGTATAATGTGGGGTGTGGTAATTTATAAGATGTTAAAAAAAAAATGGGGGGGGCGGGTGGGGTGGTGGGGGGTGGGGGGGAGCGGGGCGTGAGAGGGGGGGTATAATGTGGGGTGTGGAAAATTTATTAGATTAAAAAAAAAAATTGGGAGGGGGGGGGGGGGGGGGGGGGGGGTGGGGGGGGGAGGGGGTAATAATGTGGGGGGGGGTAATTTATTAGATGTTAAAAAAAATGGTGGGAGGTGGTGGTCTGGTTGGGGGTGGGGGGGTATGGGGGAGTGAGAGGGGGGTATAATGTGGGGTGTGGTAATTTATAAGATGTTTAAAAAAAAAATTGAGGGGTGGGGGGGAAGGGGAGGTGGGGGGTAGGGTTTTTGGGGGAGAGAGGGGGGGTAATAATGTGGGGTGTGGTTATTTATTAGATGTTTAAAAAAAATAAATTTGGGGGGTAGGGGGAGTGGGGTGTGCGAGGGGGGTATAATGTGGGGGTGTGGTAATTTATAAGATGTTAAAAAAAATTGGGGGGGCGGGTGGGGTGGTGGGGGGGGTGGGGGTAGCGGGGAGTGAGAGGGGGGTATAATGTGGGGTGTGGAAATTTATTAGATTAAAAAAAAAAATTGGGGGGGGGGTGGGGGGTGGGGTAGGGGTAGGGGGGTGGTGGGGGGGGTGAGAGGGGGGGTAATAATGTGGGGTGGGGTAATTTATTAGATGTTTTAAAAAACAAGGGCTGTTTGTAAAACATGCATGCCCCCCATATGGGCTGTCCGTTGTAGTGGCAGCCATTGTGTGAATACAATTTTTGTAACTGTGACCTTGACCTTTGACCTAGTGACCTGAAAATCAATAGGGGTCATCTGCGAGTCACGATCAATGTGCCTATGAAGTGTCATGATCCTAGGCAAAAGCGTTCTTGAGTTATCATCCGAAAATCATTTTACTATTTCGGGTCACCTGAACTTGACCTTTGACTTTGTGACTTCAAAATCAATAGGGGTCATCTGCGAGTCATGATCAATCTACCCATGAAGTTTCATGATCCTAGGCGTATGCGTTCTTGAGTTATCATCCGGAAACCATTTTACTATTTTACTATTTCGGGTCACCGTGACCTTGACCTTTGACCTAGTGACCTCAAAATCAATAGGGGTCATCTGAAAGTCATGATCAATGTACCTATGAAGTTTCATGATCCTAGCCCCAAGCGTTCTTGAGTTATCATTCAGAAACCACCTGGTGGACGGACCGACGGACCGACCGACCGACCGACCGACATGTGCAAAGCAATATACCCCTCTTCTTCGAAGGGGGGCATAAAAATGGGGGGGGTGGGGGATGGGGGGGGGGGGAAGTAGGGGGGTATAATGTGGGGTGTGGTAATTTATTAGATGTTAAAAAAAAATTGGGGGGGGGGGGTAGAGGGGAGTGAGAGGGGGGTTCTCCTGTGGGGTGGGGTTCTTTCTTTGCTGTTTCAAAAAAATGGGGGGGGGGGTTGGGGGGTGGGGGGGGGTAGGGGGTGGGGGGGTAGGGGGGTGGGGGGTAGGGGGTGAGAGGGGGGTTTAATGTGGGGTGGGGTTATTAATTAGATGATGTTTAAAAAAAATTGGGGGGTAGGGGGTGATATCCTCTATTCATTAAACATGAAATTTTCACTTATTGCATTAATTTTGTTTCTCCTGTATATAAGAAAGATATAATAGTGTATTACCTCCCCTGTCCTGCTTATATTTATATTAATCAACAAAATTAAACATTAACACAATATTTAATACACAAAATATACAAAAAAATCATATTCTGATAATATTTTTACTGATCCACTTTATTTTACTCAAAGGATGATGTTTCATTGGACTGATAATTATAGATTTAGGATTACAGACCAGTTGCTTCAGTTATATTGTTCAGAGTTCGCCCTGTTGGCCGTGTATGCATTTTTGAGTTTTCATCCAAAAACCATTTTACTATTTCGGGTGGGGGGGTGGGGGGTGGGGGGTAGGTGGGGTGGGGGGTGAGAGGGGGTAATAATGTGGGGTGTGGTTATTTATTAGATGTTTAAAAAAAAGTTTCATGATCCTAGGCCCAATTAAGCGTTCTTGAGTTATCATCTGACAACCACCTGGTGGACGGACCAACAGACAATCACCTGGTGGACAGACCGTCAGACAGACTGACATGAGCAAAGCAATATACCCCCTCTTCTTTGAAGGGGGGCATAAAAATCAAAACAATTAGGATGTATGACATACAATGCTGTATATTTATCACTCGTAATCACTTATTAAGAGATTTCAATATATATACATAGACAGACTAGAAATGGCGCGGCAGAGGCCGACGCGTATCCCCACGCCGAATGTTTGAACTAGGTGTGCCCCAGGGTTGGTAATGGGGCCATGCATAGTTGAGATTGACCGTATTGTCATAAGAGAGGTTCAGTATCAATTTGAAGTGAATCGGTGTAGAAATGAAGAAATCATAGTAAAAGGCAATTTTGGGTGGGTGTGGTCTATGTGGGCGGGGCGCCCCAGGGTTGGTAATGGGGCCATGCATAGTTGAGATTGACTGTATTGTCATAAGAGAAGTTCAATATCAATTTGAAGTGAATCGGTGTAGAAATGAAGAAATTATAGTAAAGGCAATTTTGGGTGGGTGTGGTCTATGTGGGCGGGGCCCCAGGGTTGGTTATGGGGCCATGCACAGTTGAGATTGACCCTAATGTCATAAGAGAAGTTCAGTATCAATTTGAAGTGAATCCGTGTAGAAATGAAAAAATTATAGTAAATGGAATTTTTTGGTGGGTGTGGCCTATGTGGGCGGGCGCCCCAGGGTTGGGATTGGGGCCATGCATAGTTGAGATTGACCCTAATGTCATAACAAAAGTTCAGTATCAATTTGAAGTGAATCCGTGTAGAAATGAAAAAATTATAGTAAATGGAAATTTTTGGTGGGTGTGGCCTATGTGGGCAGGGCGCCCCAGGGTTGGGAATGGGGCCATGCATGGTTGAGATTGACCGTATTGTCATAAGAGAGGTCCAGTATCAATTTGAAGTGAATCGGTGTAGAAATAAAGAAGTAAATGTAAAATAACCTAAAAAAATGAGTGATAATTTCTGACGCGGCCCCACCCCAACCGCTATAACTTTTGACCCAGGGGTCAGATCAAAATTCCAAATAGTGCAGGGTTAAAATGATTTGCAGTGGGGGTTTTCATTCAAAATAGGGTCTGGTACTATTCCCATTTCCAATGGAAAAAAGTGTATATTTTTCCCACAGCCAAAAATTCCAAATGGAAGGTTGTTTATTCAAATCTCAATATTTCGTTCAACTCCCGTCCATATTAGTTTATCCTTAGTAAATATAATACTGAAAACACTTGTATTCTCAATTTTAAAGCATTTTTTAAGCAAAACAACAACACTAATTTCAAAATTTTAGTAAAAACATCGCACATTTTCCCAATCCAAAGGGACCTTGCCCCATTCCCGAAATGGAAAAAAACAAAACACTGCAGTTTGCCTTATGGTTGATTCAACACAACTCTTACCAACCAAAGGATCATTCCTGTGACAGGGTACGACTTAATTATTTCTGTTTATTATTTGAACATAATAGTGAGCGGCTTTTATTCCTATTATAACAAAAATAATCTTTCTTGCAAAGATGTGCTGGCTATAAAATGGCAATTTGATTTGCATAAATCATGTATCTTGATTATTACAGTAATGACTAAAGAAATAAATGTGTCAGATACCTGTGAATTTTTACAACACAATCAGAGCAGCACAGCTGACTGTGGTCATGGCAAAACTGTGACAGTTTTTTATCCACATGCTCGTCACACTTCCAAAGAAAATCCTCCAACTCCTTTGAAAGAAAATTCCCCTCCTCCTTCAAAAGAAAATAATCCTCTTTCTTTGAAAGAAAATCTCCCTCTTCCTTCGAAAGAAAATCATCCTCTGTATTTGAAAGAAAATCTCCCACCTCCTTCGAAAGAAAATCATCCTCTGTATTTGAAAGAAAATCTCCTCCCTTATGTAAAAGAGAAGCATCCTCCTTTGAAACTGGCCATTTCTTAATATCTCCCCTTCCACATGTTCGATGTTTCATAAACAATTTTTTATGAGGTTTGATACATTTTTTACAAAAAAACCTTGAGCATTTCTCACAATAAATGACCGCCAAATTCTGAAGATTATGTTCCTCACAAGATGTGCAACAAAAGTGTCCAACCGTCGACGAACGTTCAGCTAAAGTAGAAGAATTACCTACGCCCATTTTATTATTCTGTGTTTCAAGTAAAACCTATTTGTTTAAATAGTTTAAGTATTTTTCTTTTAAACAAGTCCACAAAATACTGGCATTTAGCTACCTTTAAAAGTTGTTCAGCTCAAGAAGTTTACATGAAAACTAAAACACAGGTGCATTCAAATACAAATAAAGTTCAAGCTCAATATCCTTCAAGGTTTACATTCACTTAACGAACAGTAACTATGTAAAACACCGCATGACTTTGACAGTAAGAGTAAACCAAATTGTTAGACCACACTTAATTATGCAAGTAAATTTAATGCTGTGTAAAAGTAAATTGGAAGTATATCTCACTGGTTTAAGTTAACCATGTATTTAATTGTTCAATCAGTCAGTATTACCTCAGTACTTGAGTAGTTAATGTAATTGATGAAAATAGTATTTATAGTGGTTTAATGAGTAAAATAGAACAAATAATATCATGTTTATAAAATATTCATACATGCAATCAAATTGTCTCATTGATTGATTTAAAAATTTCCCATTACATTTTGTTCTTTAAGGATTTTTCACCTTTTCCCTCATCTCAAAATAAAATAAGAAATCGGTGTCACTGAATTAGATTATATGAGTAAACAGGGTCTGATAAATTTGAAACTACAATGAGTTTTCAATACATTATTTGAGCTCATTGTTTAGTTTGCCCTAGTGTTAAACATCTAACACAAATGTTCATAGCTATGATTTCAAAAGTGTTATTTTGACATAGTGATCTAGCCTAAATGTCTCAAATATTTTCAAGCTTATTTTAAGAGTACCTGGCTTAAGTCATGTATTTCATGGATTCATAAAGTACTGTATTCTACCACGTATAGCGCGCCCCCATGTATAACGCACATGCAATTTTTTCAAGACAAAATGGAGAAAAAAAGATTTCAAGACCAAAAAACCTGAAAATCTTAAAATGGCCACCATTTATATATTGCACAATCATTTGATCCAAGTTTTTCGAGCGCTGTTTTTGTTTTTGTTTTGAAGAAGTGAGCGTTTAAATGATCAGGAGCATAGGTTGCATACCCCAGCGAAAAATGTTCAAGAACAAACAGTCCGTTCTAGAACATTCTAGAACTGTTCTAGAACTAACAACACTGTTCTTGAACAAAGATTCATGTTCTTGAACATGGTTCAAGAACTTGTATTAGTTCTTGAACAGTATGTTCAAGAACTTATGTAGTTCTTGAACTAACAATACTGTTCTTGAACAGAATTTTAATGTTCTTGAACATGGTTCAAGAACTGCTATTTTTCTTGAACAGTAATTTAACAACAGATATAGTTCTTGAACTGTTCAAGAACAAAGATTTTTTCTTTAAATGTTTATCAAGTTGTAAGAATTCGGTTCAAGAACTGCTATTAGTTCTAGAACTGTTATTATCATGGTCAGATATTTCTTCTCGAACTTTTCAGGATAAATTCTGGAACTAAGATTCTTTCATCTTTAGGTTGTGACCCAGAGACTCAAGAACCATTGTATTGAATATTTCGCTTAAGAATCATTGTGTTGAATTTTGATGTAAATATTAATAAGTTGGTGTACATTACTTTGTTTTTGCTGAAACAGGACATTGAAAACAAAAAGATGTACATTTTCAGATCTGGGTCTTTTACTCAAAACTCCACTCAATAATTAAGGTATTTTTTAAGACAAATACTGTGACTCTCAGTGTTTTTTAATCCCAAGTCGATCAGTCTTTCTAATATTAAAAGGTAAAGGTTTATGATGAAGCTTGTACAAACTATTTGACATTTCGTATGATAACCACAATGCAGGTGATGCAAAATTTCATTTAAAGATGGCATGTCCATGAGTGCTGGGCATTAGTGAAATACATGCACTAACTTCAGGACAGACTTTAATGTACACCAGCGTATCAATTAAGCTTTCAGCAGGAATCACATATTTGATACCAGTGGCTGTTATAGGGACAAGATGTTTTCCAGCAGGTAACTGAGAAAGTTGTACATCTTCACAAGAGTCATACTTTTAAAGAACTGCATAAACTACACCTGAATCTGAATTGATAACAAAATAGCAACACATCCCACATTACTATCTCCATATAAAACATAGCTACAAGCTATGATAAAGCATTTTCTAGGCTGTCTATCCTTGTTGTTCTGTTTCGATCTTGGGCCTTTGTAACGCAAACCCTCGCAGTTAATAGTGCAGCACTGAAATATATCCAGGTCCTTTGGAAACACTGCACAGCATACTTCACAATAATGAACTTTATTCAGTGGGTTTGAGTCAAAAAGGTCATTAAGTAATCGTAGTTTAGCACAAGAGCATTATTTGAATCATTACAAACTGATTTCACTGTGTTAATTATGTCCTTGCAAGCACTGGTGGTCAGGTTGTGACAACAAAAACAAGACATTATTGTTAATGCCTCTAGTTCATTTGTCAACATGTCATTCTGATCTTTTGATCTGTCAGAGTTGGAAGCTGAAACAGTATTTACATTTGATATTTCTTCATCTCTATGGAAGAAATCTGACATATATTCTGAATTTGAAGAATTAGATCCAGCATCTGACAATTCAGATAAGCACCCACTATTATTACTGAATAGTAAATCGCTATCTGTATCACTAACAACGCTGTCAATGTCAATATCAGTATCTCTGTCAGATCTTGCTACAGAAGTTTCTACATCAGAAACCTGAGAAAAAGTCTCTACATTAGACACCTGAGAAGAAGTTTCTACATCACGCTCCTGGGAGGAAGTTTCTACATTACACTCCTGGGAAGAAGCTTCTGAATCACACTTTTGTGTTTCCACACCTAAAATTAGAAATATTCAGTAAAAGAATTTGACACTATGATAAACAAGAAGAATTTCAGGGATCCAAATCAAACCTAAAATAACAGAACTTTTAGAAGTGTTTACTCTTTAGTTTATATTTATTTATGTTACAAAGAAGGAAGACTCTAAGTTGTCATCTTTTTCAACAAATTAGCATACCAAGATATCCACTGGACTTATTATAGATCAAAATTCTTTGAACAACTTTGGTAATGCTTAATCAAATAAATATTCCTATTAAAATTGGAAATAAATGGCCCATCAGTTTATAAGGACAGGTTAGTAAAAGTACTTATCTCTGGATGGTCAGATGATAAAAAAAGCTTACCTCCGCAGCATGACATTTGACGTAAAAAGACTGAGGCGCCCCCCCCCCCCTCCCCCCAAAAAAAGAATGAAGAGCCCAATAAAACATAAAGTAAAAAATCTACAATTTAATTTCCTTACCTTGACTTTCAAAATTTATATTTGCTTTGAGCAGAAGCAGATCTTGTTCGTAACTGTGGATGGCTGTCTGGATTTTCTGTCTTTTCCATCTACGTAATGTACGTTGAGGAATGTCCAAATCTTTATTATCTAGATACAATTTCCTCTGCCGTTTTACAGGGGCTGTAAATATAATGTGTATGTAAGTTCAAAGATTCCAAGCAGAGAATGTCGAAATTTTAATTTGCTGTATAACATGCCCAAGGGCAGGCAAAATATTCAGTTTTCATTGATATTATTTGGCTAAAATACTGCTTTCATTTCATCATAATATTTATCTTCGTATGTCTAGTTTAATTTAATCAACATGACTTCACATCGGAAAATCTACGTATAGACCAGCTTTCACCATTACTGAAGACTGTGAAGAGCAGTCCTCGAAAAATATAAAGAATCTGGTAACTGGTCAACTGGTCCCCCAAGTCAAAAACACAAAAAAATAATATAATTGCAATGTATTCGAAGTTACTTTTCATAGGAATCATATGATCGAAAATTATATTATATTTGTGAGTGTTTTCTTCAGTGATCAGTAATAATGTTCATTAAATAGGATAAATGGATAAAAAATTAAAATTAATATTGAAATAAATATATTTAAACGGGGGTCCTTTTTGTTCTTATTCAAGTATAAACAATAGCATGATAGTTTACACTGAACTAAAAAATGGCTTAGAAATTTCAATGCTCATTGCATTAAATATATGCTTTCCACATTTAACTATATGATTCTACTGAAATACATTAACAAAAACCATACTGTATAGGGGACAAGTTGACTGGGGAATGAGTTGACTCACGGACGAGTTAACCAAATCGATGAAGAATTAGGGGACGAGTTGACCAGAAACCAAAAATCCTAACAAGTTTTACTTTCAATAGAGGAAAAAAAAAATGGCTTACACAGGCCGTGTGTTTTGGGCAAATGATGCAATTTATTCTGTTTCGAGCTTAACTGGCGAGAGCACAATGAACACTTGTATTTTAAAATTTCGCCAGCAATAACTTTATGGAAGTTTTTCCTCTTTGGCAGCCATATTTTAATATCTGCCAAAGCATTTACGTAAACAGCCATTCTATTGGTCAATCGATTTCCACACAACCAGTCAGCGTTTAGGTTATTTACTTTATATCACAGTTAAACAAGACCTCCCATGATTGGCTGTTCGATATTATCCGCCCAATGAAATTTGCTGATGCTGAATCGTTATTTTGGCGCAAAGAAACAATTCGTCTGCAACCACACAAAAAGTACAAAAAAATGGCGAAAAACGTGCAAGAAAACGAGAAGTTTGCTGTGATGAGATGGTTAACTGACGGAAACAGGCTATCTGTACACAACTTGAAGTATGTTACTGAGACAAAACTGCCAAAAGAAGAGTACAAACCTGGAATGTGTGGGCTTTCTGTTTTCTTTGGGTTTCCAGGCCTTTGGAAATTTCGCATATTGAACGTGGAAGTAAGTTAATTTGACCTAAAACAGAAGTCTTGTTTCATGTTACCCGACCGACCCTGTTTTTAAATCGCCAACGCAAAAGTTTTTTCTGTTACAAATCCGCATCCGAATTTTATGTCCGAAAATTACGCTACTGCGGAAAGCGTCTGAATCGTTCATAACTGTATATTTGTTACTTAATGTTTTGTTTCATTTACATTTATTCTTGTCAATAAATGCTTTATTCAAAATGCAGTCTTTAATTTTCAAAAAATATTTTTTAGTACAGTAATTAACAGATCAAGACAAAAGTATTTTTGTTATCTACAAAATCCGCATCCGAATTTTATGTCCAAAATTTACGCAACTGCGGTAAGCGTCTGAATCGTTCAGAACTGTTTTTTTTGTAAATGGTTTGTTTCATTTACATTCATTCTAGTCATAAATGCTTTAATCAAAATGCAGTCTTTAGTTTTCAAAGAACAGTTATTTGTACAGTAATTTACAGATAAAGACAATCTGGATCAAACATCTTCTTGTTAAGAACTATATCTGAAAGTTAGTACTATGTCGTCATGCATTTCACACTGCTGATACCTGAAAATAACGTTCTCATTGGAGTTAAATATTCAATTAAGTGTTGTAAAAATTAGGAAAAAAACCTACCTACCAACCCACATTTTTGTATCACATTTCAGGCAAAAAGGAAATGACAGAATGGTTAAAGAGTGAAATCCTGCCTTTAACTGCAGATCCCACGGACAAATTTTGTGAACTTGAAGAGATAAGTAAGCACTAAAAATGTTTAGCTTATAGGTAGATATTGGTGGATATGGTTTACAAAGTGTATTTGTATTGATTGAACAATTTGACTGATGATTATTTAAATTGTATTGACAACAGTTTAAATTAGCTGCACTAAGTTTCCTTAAAACAAAGAAAATGTGAGATAACCATGTTTAAATAAATAAGATTTTTTTAGGACATCCTGATCTTTATGAAGAAGGAAAACAATCGCTGGAGGGCAATACAGAACAATCTGAAGTGCCTCTGAGGCGCTCCCCACGGAAATCTGTGACATCTGATGGTAAATTTTTCATATTTTATTACAGTTATCATTTCAAGTATGTTTAACATCATGAAACCTAAATTCAAATGTACATGATAATCATATGTCAAACATATAAAAATGTAAGCATTTCAAACTGATTCAATTTAATTTTTAATGATTTTTAAACACATGCAGTCTTCACGCTTAATATTTTAGCCCAATAGCCTATTAGGCTAATCAGATGGAATTTTGAATAGCCAGAAGACATGTTCAATAGCCTGAAGAGGTCAATATAATTTTGTTGACTTTTTTGGCCAGGAACACCAAAATAGTTATTAACAATCAGAAAATCTACTTCAATTAATAAAAACAGATGCATGTGATTACAGTAATAAAGGGTATTCTGTTTCCTTTTGAAATGTTTTTTAATATACAAAATGCACCAATAATTATGCTGTTTGTTGTAACTTAATTATTACACATGTTCTCTTAGAATGTGGAGTCTCATCAGGATCCAAACTGTTTGCTATTCTGATAGTTTTCTTTGATTTTTTTTAAAGAAAATGCTAATTTTAGACATTCAGCAGACGACATTTTAGCAGACAACAAATTACCCAGCATGCAAAGGGTTAATCAGTTTGACCGATGTTTGGTTTTATTTCTATGCATATTCAATTATTATCATGTTTAAAAATTATCTGTATGGTGACCGCATGTGTTCATGCAATTCTTTAAAACTTACGTCATTTTAGGCATTTACCCGATAATTATAGCGAATTAAATTGTGACTCTTAAAAACGTGTATGAATCAGGTAATTGATATAATAGTAGTTACAGTTTTTCAGTTTGTTTACAATTTTACGCTCAAATATTTAATTGACCAGTCGGGCTATTTACAAGCATTTAGGATCGACCGACCGGCCCAAGAATCGACTCGAGCTTATAGGCTAATTCGAAGGCTGCGCATGCTTTGCATATTGGAAGCCCGAACCTGATGTCTACTAGACCATAAATGTAACTGTTTAATTAGGATTTGTCAGTGAACACCAGATTTTTTTATGCATAGATTAAAACAATAAAAAAAACCTTCTTTTGCTTTTCTTCGTCAAATTCAAGCCATGGGAACTGACTCGATTTTCCATCTAGGATAAAATGGACGTTTTCGTGTTTATTCATATTTACGATTCATGTCAGTTTAGCGTCGGATTATTTTTTATTAACTGATTTGTCGGACAAAAATCTGAACTTGAACAAAGCCATTCTTTAAATTACATTATCTTGTCTGCTACGCAAAAATGTTTACATTGACGATACCGATTTTCGATAGAAGTTGTAAAATCATGCTCTACAGTTTTACGACACTGCAGAAAATCATTAATATTCATGACAACTTGACCAATTAAAACAAGCAATTTCTGCAGGAAGCTCTCCTTTGGGTCTAAAAATAGCGATGAATCATGTGAACGCTCTGCGTTTATTTAATAAATATACAAGTTTTGTTTTAATGTAAATAACGGATACAAGAGTAATTTTACACATTAAAAGTAAAGGTTTTCACAGCAGTTATTTATAGTCATATGAATCAGTATAGATTTTTTTAAATTTATGTACTACCAGTCAGACAAGCTAGCCCGCAGTTTTACTAGCCCAACCACCGATCTTACTAGACCAAATCTGTCGGACGTGCCTTAGTGTCGAACCCTGAAGTGCAGTATTTTCTGTATAAATTCACTGCTGGTAATGTGTTTTATCAAGCCTTAAAAATACTTCTTGCACAAACTTTGTTTGCTTTATCTGTACAGAGACTCCAGGAAGCAGCCAGTATTTAAGCAGTAGGGTTGGTTCAAACAGTAAAGATGCATCTGGGTATGGTTTTATTTCATCACAATATATATGCCTGGTTTGAAAGCTACTCTCAGGCTTAAATGTTTAAGCAAAATCAGCTGCACCAGTTCGGACTCTTTGTTTCAAGTCAAGTAGTTGCCAGTTTCTACCAAGTATATTGAGTGTTCTGGTTAGAAACCCACACATTAGGTCACCCCTGTGATCTAAATCCATTTATTCAGCAGCAAAAACATTTCTTTTAAAGATATGTAAAGAAACTTAATCTTGTTTTTTCTCTTTATGTCTCCTTCTACAAGGTAGTTGCAACCTTCTGGGATCACTTCAACATCATCCGTCTGTCAAAAAAAAAGCTGGGAAAAATGTCTGATTGACGGTCGATTGGTAATTGTTGGCTCGAATACTACTTGCATGTACCCTGGATACTCTTAAGTATACTGTCATGTACCCCTGGTACGGTAAATATACTTAATCATATCCGGTCGATAATAGACTGTGCCTGAGCTGTATTCCCGCCAAAAATCCTATTTTTTAAAACGCGCTACCGATTATCTTAAACTTCTCTTTAAAAAAAAACTGCATCAACATGCTTTTTGAGTGCGAGTTTCAATAATACAGTGGTCATTTCGCAGAAAATGGACATAAATGTAAATATTATTAATTCAATAAAATAGCCAACAACCACCGATTCAGCGTTTAATTTCCCGGGTACGTTTAAGTATATTTACCATACCCGGGGTACATGTAAGTATACTTAAGAGTACTCCGTGTACATGTAAGTAGTACCCGAGCCGACAATGAACCATGGAGCCTTATTGACAGCACTTGTACTGATTTTGACCAAACACATGCGCAACTTACATTATTGAGTAAGCAAGGAATAAAATCATTAAAATCAAACTTATTGCAAATAATAATTTATGTTTTCAGAAATAAAATAAAACGACTAGAGGAAGATGTTCGTAGCCTTCGATGATGTTCGTAGCCTTCGAAGAAAATAAAGGGAACTCGAGGATAGGGTCTCAGAGTTGGAGAAAGATAAAGCATCTAACTCAAAGACAGAACAAGTAGTGGAAAAAGCGGACAGGACGGGGCAGTTGGCAAAGAAGAAAGAGGAAAGGAGGCTGATACGATACTTGAAACTAAGCCGTGCCAGGCAATCTGTGAACAAGATGTTGAAGCCATTGTAGGCAAGGCTATTGGGGATCAGAACAAATTCAAAAATTTATGTTTATACAAGTTCACTCAGAAAGAATTGGTGGCTTGCACCCGAACAGGGAAGCGAACTATCAAATGTATGGACAATGTGAAACCCCAGTTAGATCACACCAATTTAAGGAACTGGAAACATTAGTATTAAAATACACTTCATATGATAAGCAAAGTTTCCAAAAAAAAAATGAAAACTTACAGAAAGTTCTTAGAAGAGAGAAAAATGGAGCAGTCTGACTTGACCTATAAGCCTTTTGAATAAAGCAACATATAAAAAATCATTGGATTTGGTGTGTCATTCTGTCCATCTGTCATAATTTTTAACTTGAATCTTAATATAATAGCCTGCTTGCTGTCTTTAACTTACTATAATACATTTGCTCTTCAATGAAAATGCTAACCGACAAAATTCATATGTATATGAATTCTACCTGCCACATCCATTTTGGTCAAAAGTGATTTAAGGTTTGCACTAGAAAAGCAGTGTTTTTTTATATGGGCTATAGTTAAAAAAAATGAACCAAAGAAGTTCAATAAAATGTTTCAAAACTGGTCTTAAAAAAATTTCAAGAACTAACTAATTGATTATTGTTTAAGAAATTTGAGCTCGCTGAGGCCTTTTGATTTCTGTTCTAGAAAAAGTTCTTGAACGAAGTTCAAAAATTATAAGTTCTGGAATTGGTTCTTGAACTTTTCTAGAATGTGTTCTGGAACATGTTCAAGAACTCATTCTGGAACATGTTCAAGAACTCGTTCCAGAATAAATTCTGTTCTAGAACAAGTTCTTGAACTTAGTTCTGGAAATCATAATTCAAGAATGGCCATTTAATGTTCTTGAACTGTCCTGGAACATGTTCAAGAACTTAATCAAGAACAGTTCTTGAATTTTTAGCAGGGGTAGCACTATATTTGAAACTACTTTTAAGATTATTCTCTCGAGAAAATGAGGGCTGTTGTCATCATCGTGATAGTATGAAAATAGTCTATACTTGTTTTCCGTCGATGTCTGATGCATCGAAACCTATAGCACATCTCTCGATGAAAGCTGTCAATTACGAAGTGTAAAAAGATGCCTTTCACACCTACCTTCATCAGCGAAACACAACTCCTTCACACAGAACTTTATCTGCTTTCATTTTATGTCGACAACAGCCCAAAAAACTGCAGTCAATGAAGAAGTGCGAAAGCACAAACAAAGACAATTTTTCAAATTTTAAGTTTTGTCCAAACTAAAACTAACCCGTTCATACCTACCCTAACCCGCTATTTGTTTTATAGACCTTCAGTCTATAACATTTTAGGGTGTAGTTTTCTGCAATAACAAAAAATGGCGACTATTATGAAAATGTGCGATTACGAATGGATTTTTCAAAATTTAGCAACAAGGAAAGCGTTGTATCAATGTGTAACACGCACCAATTTTTTATTTGAAATTTGGAGGCAAAAAACTTTGCGCTATGCGTGGTAAAATTTGGTAATATTTTTAAGTCAAAGTAATGTACTGAAAATGTAAAAAAAAGTATAATGGTGTTTATTTTATATACATGTAGAAATTTCATTTTAAAATGATTTTAAAAGATTAAAATTATTTAACTTTGAATAGTTTGCACATTTTGTTGTAATATGAAAAATATAAACATTAAGCTCATCCAGTTGGAACAGGCTTCAGAATATTTTTAGAAATGAGGCCCTATAGTGCTTAACCCTTCATTGCCCAATTTTAATTGAATTATTATCATTCTTTCTTTGGCTGGGCACTTTTGCTTTCAAAAAATAAAATCATATATCATATGAGCAACATTATTCTGACAGGTTAACTGTATGGTCAATGATCCATAGTCAATACTTTTGACAAACACTAAAATACTGTCTATGTTATGTCTATTGTTTGGTTTGACACATTAGTAATACATTGAATTTAGTTATCTAGTGAAAATATGAGCCATATACTGTTTCCAAGTTTAAACCCTTTGTCAATAACTATTGTTCCATGTCACATGCCTGCAGGATCCCCTACAAATCATATATACCTACAAAGTCTAAAATGTTAAAGGGATCTTTTCACGTTTTGGTAAATTGACAAAATTGAAAAAAGTTGTTTCAGATTTGCAAAGTTTCGTTTTAGTTATGATATTTTTGAGGAAACAGTAATACTGAACCATGGTCAAATATAGCCATTATAAGCATCTTTTGACGAATTATAAACATGAAAATTATAAAGCATTGCAACGCGAAACGATTTAATTATTTGGAGAGTTCAGTTGTTGTTGTTTAATTTTGTGAATCTATGAAGATTGCTTATATAAAGTATAATATACACTTCTTATCTACACTTGACAGGATGGCTGAGCGGTCTAATTGGTTTTTTCTTTAGGACTCCAGGGGTCACTGGTTCGAGTCCTGTTACGGGCTACTTTTTTTCCATATTTTGTATTTTATTCTTGATTTTTTACTGGAGCTTTTTAGATCCAATGTTATCATTTATCAATATAAAGCATTTAATGACAAACTTCAAAACATGCTAAAATCTGTGAAAAGGCCCCTTTAATGCATTTCATGAAAATGCAATTTAATCAATTTGAAAAGAAATGATTCAAACAATATTTAAACTTATAAATGGATAAGAATACAAAATCAACTCCAGATTGCTGCACTTGTCTTAATATCGGTCATCACTACATTACTCATGTGTTTTCAGTGTCGTCACATGATCTTTCTTATTCGATGCTATTCCCCTCGTAAAAGTGCATGCTTTAATCTTACTGTGATTTCTTTAGAGTGAATCTAGACTGACATTTTTTATCAAAGGATCTCAATTTTTACTATACACTTTTCTAATGGTTTGAAGTGACTGACAGACGCATGGACGGACTGATAGGCAGACTGATAAACTGACGCACGGACTATGTCAAAACTATAACACTCCGCCTTTTGCATTTAAACAAGTAAAGCCTGTTACCTGAGTAGGAAACCCATTTTTGCAAAATCAGAAATACAAACAAAAACAGCAACATATATTGTGCTTTTGAATGTAAAATGTTTGTTTTTGACAGTGTGAAGCTTAAAAGTTCATGTCAAACAGTTTAGAAAGACTGTTTTTTGTAACACATTGTGAATATATTTGAATTGTAAAATGCTTGCATCAAAATTGTGAGATGGCTGACCCATGCCACAATCAAAGAAGTAAAAAAAGCCCTACAACATTTTCACGGTTTTGATAGCAGAATAACTCCATGATTTATTGCAGTGTAACCACATGATTTATCGCAAAACACCCTTTAATTTCATACTCTGTGTACAGTGAATACATGTAGGTCGTGGTGGTGGTAGAATGATAATTAATTAAAGCAAAGATAACAATGATATTGTAAATTGCAGTTGAATTTTAAACTTGTTAAAATTCAACTAAGACTACAATTTAGTAATAACGTTTACTCAAGACATTTTTATAAGGCAAAAGGGAAATTATTGCTGTATCGAGATATGAAAACCATTGAAATAAATGATAACAATTTTATATGCAGTAATATGCACGTACTAAACTGTCATAGATGGTCTAGGAGAAAACATAGCACATTGATATATTTATTTTTTTATATCCCACATTTACAAATTATTTGCAATTTAGTATCAGGTGGAGCTTGTTTAAAATTGCATAATAAGAGTACGAATTGAATCTTCTAAAAACAAACCTCTTTAACCAATTATGAGTAATACTAAAAATACGTTTTCAAGTAAATAGTAACAATGTTTAGTTGAGTGTGTCTTTCAGTTTAAAATTTGTCATTATTAATAGACTTGCCAGCCTAAAATCTTCCTTGTTATGGAGAACACTGATTGTTATTAACTAGTGGTTGGAGTGTGCATTCTTGACTCTGTATTGAACCACTAAAGAACAATGTACCATAGATCCTCCTCCAGTCTGAATGTTTAAACATCAAAAGTGCTTTTAGAAGAGGTCATAACACAATTTCCAACTAAAGGCTTTCTTCAATCATAGATTAAACAATAACAAGCATTAATGTTGGTAAATAAATGTTGGTCTTCAGATTGAAATATGCAAACGAAATTAAAAATGCCTACACAAAAAACGAGAGAAACAAGAATATCAGTGAAACTGATGGATGCTCCCCGATGATGCGCTTTGTCAATCTATGTGTTAATAACCACCTAAAAAATCTATTATTAGCCTCGGTGACCTTGACCTAGACCCAAGTGACCTCAAACCTCATAAAAAAGTAGAGGTCCATGCAAGGTACGTTCATGCCAAATATAAAATAGATCGGTAAAGTATTGAAGGTGCTATGAGAAACTGTAACAAAAGTGTGATGGGCAAATCTATTATTAGCCTCGGTGACCTTGATATTGACCCCAGTGATCTCAAACCTGATCAAAAGGTAGAGAGGTCCATGCAAGGTACCTACATGCCAAATATGAAAGAGATCGGTAAAGTTATTATTGAAGGTGCTATGATAAACTGTAACAAAAGTGTGAAGGAAGGAAGGAAGTAAGGAACTACAAACTGGCAACTATATGATTCCCGAAATGTATCCGGGAGCATAACAATGTGGGAAAAAAAGTTAATTAAGAAAAATAATCCATTCAAGTGATTAACATCTGTGAATGTCACTCTGCCGATTTGGTCCATAATTACTGGTAAACATTGTTTTGAATGTCCACGCAACTAGAATACAACTGTGAATATTTAATGCCACTCTCAACTCAATAGTTACCACCTTCTTTTAGCAATCAATGGAATAACCTACCTACGAAGAAAAAATAAATGCTTTAGTGAGCAGTGAATTGACTTTGTTCCGACAATTAAAATCATTCCTTATGCATTCGGTGAACGTGTTTACTTGAGTAAGTTATGCATTCAGACAGGATGCGGCTTTCCTTTGATAACTTCAAACTGTAAATTCACACAGATTTCCAAGACTTTTAATAGGGTACCGTCCTCTGTCATTTGTTTACATGTTCAGTATAGAAAAACACCTGCCAACATGAAAACTTTGGATTAAATTATCAAAATAAAAACAATGTTGCAAACTGTGATTATATTAATTGGTAAGTATCAGTTTAAAGACGACGTTTTGTTTGTCATAAATCAACGAGATTTGTATACAACTACTTCTACAACCACGTGGGGATTGATCTATATTGGTTGTTTTTTTTAATGGTATATTAAAAATACATAAACAAGGGCTGTTTGTAAAACATGCATGCCCCCCATATGGGCTCTCCGTTGTAGTGACAGCCATTGTGTGAATATGTTTTTTGTCACTGTGACCTTGACCTGTGACCTAGTGACCTGAAAATCATTAGGGATCATCTGCAAGTCATGATCAATGTACCTATGAAGTTTCATGATCCAAGCCATAAGCGTTCTTAAGTTATCATCTGGAAACCATTTTACTATTCGGGTCACCGTGACCTTGACCTTTGACCTAGTGACCTGAAAATCAATAGGGGTCATCTGAGAGTCATGATCAATCTACCTATCAAGTTTCATGATCCTAGGAATAAGCGTTCTTCAGTTATCATCCGGAAACCATTTTACTATTTTGGGTCACCGTGAACTTGACCTTTGACCTAGTGACCTCAAAATTGATAGAGGTCATCTGCAAGTCATGATTAATGTACCTATGAAGTTTCATGATCCTAGGCATAAGCGTTCTTGAGTTATCTTCCGGAAACTATTTTACTATTTCGGGTCACCATGACCTTGACCTTTGACCTAGTGACCTCAAAATTGATAGGGGTCATCTGTGAGTCATGATCAATGTACCTATGAAGTTTCATGATCGTAGCCATTAGCATTTTTTAGTTATCATCCGGAAACCATTTTACTATTTCAGGTCACCATGACCTTGACCTTTGATATAGTGACCTGAAAATCAATAGGGGTCAACTGTGAGTCATGATCAATCTACCTATCAAGTTTGATGATCCTAGGCCTAAGCGTTCTTGAGTTATCATCCGGAAACCATTTTACTATTTCGGGTCATTTGACCTTTGACCTAGTGACCTGAAAATCAATAGGGGTCATCTGCGAGTCATGATCAATGTACCTATGAAGTTCCATGATCCTAGGCATAAGCGTTCTTGAGTTATTATCCGGAAACCATTTTACTATTTTGGGTCACCGTGACCTTGACCATTGACCTAGTGACCTGAAAGTCAATAGGGGTCATCTGCCAGCAATTATCAATCTACCTACGAAGTTTCATGATCCTAGGCATAAGTGTTCTTGAGTTATCATCCGGAAACCATTTTACTATTTCGGGTCACTTGACCTTTGACCTAGTGACCTGAAAATCAATAGGGGTCATCTGCGAGTCATGATCAATCTACCTATTAAGTTTCATGATCCTAGGCCTAAGCGTTCTTGAGTTATCATCCGGAAACCATTTTGTTATTTTGGGTCACCGTGACCTTGACCTTTGACCTAGTGACCTCAAAATCAATAGGGGTCATCTGCAAGTCATGATCAATGTACCTATGAAGTTTCATGATCCTTGCCCCAAGCGTTCTTGAGTTATCATCCGGAAACCACCTGGTGGACATACCGACCGACAGACCGACATGTGCAAAGCAATATACCCCCTCTTCTTCGAAGGGGGGCATAATAAATATATTTATGTACTTATAATAAATGTAATTTTATTTGAAAATCAGGAAGTCAAACAAAATCAAACAAAAATAAATTGATTGTTATCTCGTGAAACACGGAGTTTCCCCGCGTTGCCAAAGCCGAGGGCCGCCTCGTCGGCTTATCAATTTTGCCGATTGTTCAAACGCAGCGTATCGTGAAATTTTCTAATTCTCCCTCGGCGTTACTGCAGGGAAATTGGGAAAAACGCGTGGAGTATACTGCATATATATTTCATAGCTAAAAAATAATAAGCATTTTTTATATTGTTCGAGCAATATCGTCTATTGTTGCCATTAAATTGTTTTTAAGTATAATAAAAATAATCTTATTTAGCAATTGCACCAAAGTATTTGATAAATGGTATATAGCAAAGTAGGATATAAACATGTCATCATGCTTTTTCACAAAAGTTCACCTTTTATTTTAAAATTCCCCAACTTCAAGGGCTGGCCACACCTTTCTCCAAAAGGTAAAACAAGAAATACATTTAAAAAGATATTTGGCGTTGATTGTGGTCGGTGTTGATGAACAATCAAGTTATATATATGAAAACAAAGATAGCAACGAATGCCTTTTTTCTGCACAGTTCTTAGCTACATCACACGCAAATCAATCACGTAGTGTTGAGCAAGATTTGGTGGCCTATTTTGCTTTATTAGATATAATTAATCAGATATCTATAGTTGCAGAATAGAACAACACAAGAAGAATGAAAATAAATTAAAGCATATAGGCCAGCCGGCAACACACAAATCATCCGTACATATTTGAAATACTTATAGGCGTGTTCTTAAAACAGACCTGTTTTCGTGATTTGTTGGACACTGTTATTTGATTACACTATTAATAGTATAGTCTATATGGCTGAATATTTCTAATTAAATAAATCAAAACTGATTCTTATCATGCAATTGTTGAAAACATATTAAGAATCTATGATTGACATACCATGATAATATCGCTAAATATATTTTTTTAATGTATTTCTCATCAAAATAAATTTCAAGTGCACATATTTTAAGCAATAGCGTTTAGGTATATAGTGATTTCCGCAACTGACCGAAAACTGACCTTGCGGGTTGGAATGCAATGCATTAAAGTAAGATAACGATTCCACTGGTGGAACGACGGTTGGATTAATGCTTTATACATTTACATGTTTAACAGTCAATTTTTTATGACCCCGGTATGGTGGCATATAGCAGTTGAACTGTCTGTCTGTCAGTGTGTCAGTCTGTACGTCCGTCCGAAAAAATTTAATGACCATAACTTTTTCAATATTGAACATAGCAAGAGACTTTAACATGGGCCATAACTTTTTCAATATTTGAAGATAGCAACTTGATATTAGGCATACATGTGCATCTCATGGAGCTGCACATTTTGAGTTGTGAAAAGTGAAGGTCAAGGTCATCCTTCAAGGTCAAATGTCAAATATATGGCGTATGTCCGTCTGTCCGAAAACTTTAACATTGACCATAATATTTTTTTAATATTCAAGATAGCAACTTGATATTTGGCATGCATGTGTATCTTAAAGAGCTGAACATTTGACCTTGAACCTACACCACTCAAAATGTGCAGCTTCATGATAACGCCGCTTTGATTTATTTTTTTGACCTTTGACCTTGAACGATGACCTTGACCTTGAAAAATGACCTTGCACTTCCACCACTCAAATTGTGCAGCTTCATGATAATGCTGCTTGAATTTTTTGTTTTTGTTTTTTTAACTTTGACCTTGAACGATGACCTTGAACTTGAAGAATGACCTTGAACTTCAACCTCTCAAAATGTGCAGCTTCATGAGACACCGCTTTGAAATTCTTTTTTTTGTTTGTTTTACCTTGAAGGATGACCTTGAAGGATGACCTTGACCTTGAACTTCCACCACTCAAAATGTGCAGCTTCATGAGATACACATGCATGCCAAATATCAAGTTGTTATCTTCAATATAAAAAAAGTTATGGCCAATGTTAAAGTTTTCGGAGGAACAGACGCTATATATTTGACATTTGACCTTGAAGGATGATCTTCACCTTCACCTTTTACCACTCGAAATGTTCAGCTCCATGTGATACACATGCATGCCAAATATCAAGTTGCTATCTTCAATATTGAAAAAGTAAGGGCCAATGTTAAAGTTTTCGGACTGACAGACACCATAAATTTGACATTTAACCTTGACCTTTCAACACTCAAAATGTGCAGCTCCATGAGATACAGATGAATGCCAAATATCAAGTTGCTATCTTAAAAAGTGAAAAAGTAATGGCCAATGTTAAAGTTTTTTTCGGACTGACAGACAGACTGACTGACATACCGATGGACAGTGCAACTGCTATATGCCACTCGACCGGGGGCATAACAATTATTTTTTTGGGGTGGGGGGGGGGGTATGGTGTGAGGGTGTGGTGGTCATTTATTAGATGATCTTTAATTTTAAAAAAATAATGGGGGGGATTGAGGGGGGATTGGGCGGGCGTGGGGGATGGTTTTGACGGAGTCAATTGTGGTATGGTAAGAGTTTTTTTGTCAAAGTATCAATCAAATCTAATCATAAATAAATAAGTTATGGCAATTTTAGCAAAATTTAATAATTTGACCTTGAGAGTCAAGGTCATTCAAAGGTCAAGGCAAAATTCAACTTGCCAGGTACAGTACCCTCATGATAGCATGAAAGTATTAAAATTTTAAAAGCAATAGCCTTGATACCTAAGAAGTAAAGTGAATCTAAACACAAAATGTAACCATATATTCAAAGTTACTAAGTCTAAAAAGGGCCATAATTCGGTAAAAACGACAACCAGAGTTATGCAAATTGTCCTTTACTGTCCCCTTATGATAGTTTGTGAGTGTTCCAAGTATGAAAGCAATATATATGATACTTTAGGGGTAAAGTGGACCAAAACACAAAACTTGACCAAATTTTCAAGTATAAAGAGCCCATAATTCCGTCAAAATGCCAGTCAGAGTTACATAACTTTGCCTGCACAGTCCCCTTACGATAGTTAGTAAGTGTTGCAAGCATGAAAGGTATGGCTTTGATACTTTAGGAAAAAAGTGGACCTAAACACAAAACTTAACCAAATTTTCAATTTTCTAAGTATAAAAAAGGGCACATAATTCTGTCAAAATGCCAGTCAGAGTTACATAACTTTGCCTGCACAGTCCCCTTACGATAGTTAGTAAGTGTTGCAAGTATGAAAGCAATAGCATTGATACTTTATGAGAAAAGTGTACCTAAACGCAAAACTTAACTGGACTACGACGCCGACACTGACGCCGATGCCAAGGTGATGACAATAGCTCTTTTTTTTCAAAAAATAGATGAACTAAAACGCACTTAGTGACCATGTGACCTAGTTTTTGGCCCGGCATGGCCCATGTTCAAACTTTGCCTAGAGCTCATCTAGACAAAACTTCTGACCAAGTTTGGTGAAGATTGGTTATAAACTACTTGAATTAGAAAGCGGACTACATGATGAATGTTTAAAACGCACTATAAAACACCAGTGACCTAGTTTTTGACCCGGTATGACCAATATTCTAACTTGACCTAGACATCATATAGATGCAACTTCTGACCAAGTTTGGTGAAGATCAGATGAAAACAACTTAAATTTGACAGCGTGCACTTAATGCGGAGCGACCGACAGACGACAAACAGATAGAGAAGTTCACTCCTATTTACCCTTTGTTTGTTTGTGGATGTATAACAAGAGATGTTTGTAAAACAGTGATCCCTCCTATCCCAACCCTCACATATTCATGACATTTTATGGGATCTTTACCCTAAAGTTATTATTCATCCTGCAAAGGAATTCAGTACATTGTTAAATATATTACTGCCATAATAAGTTGCATGACTGTATGTCAATGCAATATGTTCATAGTGTGTGCAAATTTGTTATGGTATAGGACCGTTCTATTGCATTTTAAGACTGTTATAAATAATACAGTTAATATTCAGACAAGCTGCTTGATGAGCAGATTTAACATGGACCTATAAGTGTGACTTTTACCTTTGAGGTAGGGAGACGCGTGTTACATGATTCATGCCTTCTCTTATGTTTTTTGTATGAGTTCAGTTATTTTCAAATTGAATATTGATAAAAATGTTAAGTTCCGGTTAAGATATAATATAGCCAAATTTGAGGTTATAACTTATAGATCTAAGTGTTGTATACATATAAATCAAACATGGTACACATATTGTCAACATTCTGACCAAAGTTAATCAATTTTTAATCAAAATATGGCCTCTAGAGAAGAAACATGCTAACAGTTAATGACGCACACCAAACATTACCCATTGTACGACGACACGCATAGCTTGATAACAATAGCTAACCTTGAACACATTGTGCTGTGTGCGCTAAGAAACAGACAAAGGGCCATTATTCAGACAAACATGGCTGCATCCATCGTTATGTCCTCATTAATGATAATTTTTTTATAAAATGCATTCAGATATGAAAGTTTAACCGATTTCCACCAAGCAGTTACAGAGAAATTGAAAACAAACAAGTTTGTATAGTCTATAGTGGACAAACAGACAATAGACCAAAGCTTGTCACGGCAAAAATTGTTTTCCCTCCATGATCATCTACAGATTCAGTTCATTTGACTATGAATGTTTGAGTAAGATCGACACTGTGTATAAAATTGATGAGAACAGAATTTCGGTTGTGATATAATTTGGCAGAATAATGACCTGTTTAATTTTTTTTATTTAATAATTTATAATGCCACAATTGTCTTCGATGCATTATGTCGATTGAATGAGATATTATGTGTGCATTAGTCTTAGAAATTCATAAGTAGCATAGTAAAACGGTACCAAGGTCATCTTGTGCATCAACCTATTAGCTATTTTGTCTATTGGTTCAGAGGATTGACATTCCACAACCTACTTTGCAGACTACACAGCACTTCACATTGGTGTCCTAAACTAGCAACACTATATCAGCTCCAATAAATCCCTTTCAACGTATATCATGATTTGCTCCAAGAATAGTCATTTTGAGTAATTGCTTTTGTCGGGTATGATTTGGTATTACATAAATGTATTGTTCTCTGTTCGCTCACAGTGTTCTCGCTTACAGGCTAGAGTCTAATTAATAAACAGTTAACATGGATAAACATCTGAAATTTAAAGAATACACACCAACAAGCAACAATTTCCGTATACGCTTCAATTACATGCTTTTGTAATAATGCTTTTAATGACTGGCTAGGGCGCCTTCTAGTCTATTCAACACATGCGTTCTTTGGAAGGAAACATGCAATATCATCCCTCATAAATTTATGTTGAAAAAATGTTTCATCATATCTATTAACTTGTTTACCATTTAAACATTGATAATAAAGAAAAAAAAATCCGGCTTTTGCCAAAGAGTTATTTCAGTTTGATACTGCACATGTAGTATCATGTCACCAAATCTGCTAAATACACACTTTGTTTGTAGCTAATATTACAAACATTTGCATATCAGCAAATAAATCTAGACATGGCTTTCATTGAAGCATGCAATCTGAGTAGGATGTACCAAAATAATTGGTTTAAACACGCACTGCAGATGCCACCATCTGTATGGCAGATGTGTACAACATGCTCTCTTGCATGATAAATCAAAATTGTTTGCAATGCTTTACATACCTTATAGGGGTACTCAAATGAAGATTATTACAGAATATCTGTGCACATTGCGTTAAACTACATTCAGCAAAGTCATCTTTATGAAGCGATATTAAAAAATGGCGTGTTTACCCTTGTCAAAGAAAAAACCAACTTTTACCGAAAACACACATTAAACACACTTTTAAGTGGGTTTAAGTTGGTTTATCCGAGTTTTTTTTATCATAAGCAGGTTAAAAGTGTGTTTTTGTGAGCAGAAGTTAGTTAAAGCGAGTTTGCAAGTGGGTTTAACCGAGTCTTTTATTATTGAAGCAGGTTTAAGTGGGTGTTTTTATTAACTCAAGCTGGTTTTAGTCGGTTTAAGTGGGTGTTTTTATTAACACAAGCTGGTTTTAGTGGGTGAGTTAAACTTAGACTTTTTCAAAAGCGGTCAGAAGTGGGTCTTGTAGGAAATAAGTTGGTATTTTGCAATTTTAATATTTTGGAGACATTGCCTTAAAAACTCGCTTAAAACTCAGTTGTGAATAAAGTGGGTTTTTTGCATTTAATACATTTTTTCTCATATTGAGTAGAAATATTGACACCTCCTACTTCATTTATGTTGTATAAACAACAGTTGTATTGAATGAAAATACTTTTAACAAAAAGTTCTTGTTATTTCATAGATTCCAAAGGCTGTCAAAGTATTTTATATCCCTCAGGTTAAACAATTAAAATTTCAACGCAACTTAATAAAATACGCATGACTAGCAGCACATACACTATATTTAATTTAATGCCTTTGTTGTCAACAGCATTTGATTTTTAAAAATAAGTTGTCATGCTTAAAAATATCAACAAAGGTGTAACTTATAACTTTAATTTATTGGCTCAGACATAGATAACATAAAATTATAACACACAAGTTAAATATAAATGCAAGCACTTTGGTAAGTGCTAAGATACTTCAAATTAAAAGAGATAACATACATTATAAATAAATTGTGCTAAGCTAGAAGTTTTCAATAAATATTTCTTGAAAATAAAATACTACAAAAACTATATTTCATAATTTGATTAAACACAATTTTTATTTCATAGAATACTGCAAAGTAGATTAACTGTTTTTCTCAGTAATAACTCAATACAGTGTACATAGCATGCAACTTTACAATCAACAAAAACCAAGTTGAATCAGTGTTTTTTTCCAGTTAATTTTGGGGCAGAAAAAGGGCACCATTCCCAGTGGCTAAAAGTAGATATTTTGCCCAAATAGAAGTAAAAAAATCCCATCCAGAGTCACTTTAAGGCATTCTTTTATTTTCTGAATTATGAAATGTGATGAAAGTAACCAAAATTTGACTTGTAAATAGATTATGAGAAGTCATAATGTTATTCAGTAAATTTAATCTAACAAGAAAGCATCATAAAAGCAAAATTATTATTTCGCAATTAAGTGAAAATATCGCTATTTTTCCCCAATTCAATTGGCCCGGCCCCAATCCCAAAGAAAAAAACACTGTTCATTATTTTAAGAAATCAATCAATATAGAAACTGACAGTAATTATATACAAATATACAGAATATGGCATAACTTACCATTCATTAATAAAAAGTAGGGGTAACAAAAACTATGTCATTAAAACTGGTATGTATATACTAAGATAAGTCCTCGCTGTACAACCAATTTGAAAGTTTGTTTCATTTAATTTTATCAGTTTATTTTCTGTCCAGCATCTGTTTTTACTTTGACAGTTCAACCACATAGCCCATGGAAGTGTGGTAGGCGGCTGACACACATGAGGTCTTTGTTTCCATCAATCAGAAGGACCTGTTCCAGTATTTCATCAACAGGGATAAGTTTCTTGTCCTGTGTTTCCTTAACCAAAAGAAGGTGACTCACATGTTTACAGACAAAACCCGTCACTACAAGTATACTAATGTCTGCTAGACACTTGTCAGTCTGACTTTCATGAATATATTTATTAATGAAAGCCAAATCTCCAGTTGTTGTAAGCACAGCATAGCACACTCTCTTCTGCTGTCTTGAGTACAATCTTGATGTGATGATCTGTCCATTTGGCAGTTGTACTCTTGCTGCAGATGAAATGTTTGGTTTTGTCGACAGGTTCAGTAATTCCCCCACATGTCTGGTGGTAATGTCATCTGATACTGGGTTGGTCTTGCCTGCAATATGGCAATTGCTGCATTGTGTCAATGATTTTATTCTTCTTCCTGTTGACAGCATGTCTGATGTGAACGCTTTCAAGTCCTCTGATTTTATGTTGTCAACCTCTGCAGATAGCTGCTTCCTTGCAAAAAGAGTTGAAAGCAGCTGCTTGCTAACATCTCCTGTTCCGTGGGAGGATTTGATCAAATATCCATTCAGGTCTTCAAAACCGAAGCATGACCATGCCCAGAGTGGCCCATGTTTCCGAACATACTGGACAAGATGGCAGCCAATGTTGTGTATGTTGAGTCCACAGTTTTGGGGGCCATACAGAGTCTGGAATGAGATCTGAAACTTCGCCAAAGTAAGCTCTGCTCGTTCCAGGTCTTCTTCTGTTATAGAATCACCCAACAGGAGGTAAATGCCTTCGACCAGAAAGCACAGGTTGTCCAGGTATCTGGGTTTTAGAAGCCCATGAACACATGGGATACTATAAAATAGCAGCCAGTGTTGCAGCTCTGAAGCTTTCCAGTGGGACAAATTTCCTTCCAGACGACGGGGCAGGCGTGTGAAGGCGTCAACTGGCTTCATCGCAAGAAGTCTCCTATCTATTTCTTTGACATGATTGCCAAGGTAAAAGTCTTCTTTAGAATTGGCTTTTCCCATCCACAAAGAAAGTAGTTTCTTGGTAGTTCCAAGCAGCACTCCGTGCATGTAGTCTGGCACACAGGCAGTTACCAGGTCTAGGTAAAGTATGCCAAAGAGCACTGAAGTGCTCTTTATGCCTTTAACAGGTGAATTTTTGTTCAAAGCCTCCTCAGCATTGGACAAGACAGTGTCGACAGTTCTCATAGTTGTTGGAGTGTCGTTCAATGGATAGCCACGACAGTGTCCTTTTCCCTGCTTGTAAACCTGTCCTGGCTCTTCACAGGTGATACATCCATGCTCGCCGTTGTGCTGTACCATCTCCAAAACTTGAGCTTTTGCCTGCAGGTCCATAGTAATGCATGTAAGGGTGACCTTCATGGAGACATCATTTAACTTGATGCCTTGTGTAGACAAGATGTTGAGCTCCTCCACAAGCGGGTTCAGGTACGTCTTAAAACAGGGCTTGCCGCTTCCTTGCCATAACCCCCAAATTAATAGATTCTGTGTAAGGAACCTTTCGTTTGGTGGCAAGTTATTAATGGTGAACAGGACAGGCCACAGACTTACTGAGGACGAGTTGTACAATGGTATGCCGTCTGTATTCATGGTCAGTGTTACATTTCCATTTTCAATTTTCTTCAGCATTCCATCACGCTTTAAGATTTCTTTGAGCTGTTGGGCTATTGGCACAATGGAGAAATAACACTTTCTTCGTTTCTGGTGCTGTTTGTCTATTTGTCCCATATACCTTAATTCATCACAACCCTCAGTCTGACAGATGTATTCTTCTTCTGTAGTATATGGTACTCCACACTTTCCACAATAGTCTATCGTCAATGGCTGTACTTCACTAAAAATACTCCTTATGTTTGTGGCAGACACATCTTCAAAGTCTTTGTCACTGGCCAGTAATTTAAGCAGACGTACCAAATGTTCAGAGGCGGTGACAGAAAGCTTCATCTTGTTTACATATGATAAAATAGCCATATATTTATCACGTTGTGATGGAACGTCAATTTCTTCATTGTTCATTATATCAAGCAATCCAGATTCACATTGACAATCTAACAATATATTGTCTTCGTCAGTTCCCTCACTGGCATCCTGTTCAGGCTGGATCTGTTCTTGTTGGGGCTCTGGGTTGTGTCGCATTCTTGTTCTTTTTGGTACAGGGGCGATGTCATCCAATTCGTACCTCTTGTATGGTCCCCTTACTTGCCAATCAAAATCTAAAAGTGTAAAGGGATTGATTATAAAAACAACTCTTAATATTGAACTCTTTACATTATTTAGTCAATAATGCCTATTTTCAACAGGCTGGTAAGCAATATAATGTACTGACAATCCAACCTTTAGACATTCCAGTTTTAAAGACAAAAATATTTATAATATTGATTATTTGACAATTGTTAAGCAGTGTTGCTACAGTTTCGATATTTTTTTTTATTAATAGATTTTGCTGATACTCTAATATTAGTTAAACAAGTATATACAAAATAACAAGAACTGTGTCCAGAGGACACTGCTGCCCTCACTTTGCATGTTTGCTTAAAAAAAATAATAGCATGAAGTTGTTGCAAAAACTGATTTGGGTTGCAGCAAAAATTCCCTCCTTTATGATCATCTACACAATATGGGTTTTTAATCCAAAACCACCAATCGGTCAAAAAGGAGTTGTGGTCACAAAATTAAATAATAACAGTTCCATTTTATAAACATGATTTATGCGTGATTTAATATTTAGTATATGTCTCAATGATAATAGTTACTACTTAATTATACAAAAATAATCATATTATTTATTACTATTTAATATTATTTAATATTTAGTATACGTCTTTAGGATAATAGTTTCTACTCACTCTACTAATGATAATCATATTCTACATTACTAGTTTCTATATGATTTAATATTGTTGTCAATGTTAACTAGATTTAGGTTATTACGTCACAAATCATATGCTCAGCAGGTTCATTTCATTTATTTGTGCACTTATAAAAATAACGCATTTACATCAAAACTAGAAAATGCCAGAATTTATATTAATTAAATCCTCAAATAATGCATGTTTATATAAAATTACGGTATATTTGCAGCTATGTAAATAAATTGACATTTACTGAAAGCAATAAATACCAAAGACTAGATGTTCATAAGGTGTATACCAAAAAAAATCAATTTTGTATATCACTGGCATTGAAAAACTGCAGAAATTCACATTACAGAAAGTTTGTATTTTAAGGATATAAAAAGATTTCAAAAACAGAGTTCTCTAAAAACTAGAGCTTTGTCACTAAGGTGATGAATACCCCAACATGCCGCATTGACACAGAATATGCACTAAGTGACCCCGTGACCTAGTTTTTGACCCGGCATGACCCATATTTGAACTCGACCTAGACATCATTTAGATACAACTTCTGACCAAGTTTGGTGAAGATTGGATGAAAACAACTCAAATTAGAGAGCGGACACTTGATACGGACCTACAGGCTACCAACTGTAAGACAGACAGACCGACAGACAAGCTCACTCCTATACACCCCCAAAAACTTTGTTTTTAATTATGTATTGTAAACACTGATTTATTACCATGATAAAACAATCCCAGGACACACAACATCTATGTCAGTAACCTCTTACCTGGCACATTATCAACTAAGCCAAATTATTATCTCTTAATGTTCAATGGGATAACGCATATTACTTACCATGAACTTGTGCAGGATGTTTCTTTTCAATGTGGGACTGCAGTCGCTGTTTACGTGACAATATCTGGCCACAAATGGTGCACGTCCATGGGTGCCCTGAAAAATTAAGTCGTTATACTTATAAATAAAGTTACCGCTTTACCTTAGATTATTGAGAGCTTTTATTGTAAATATTTACCAGAAAGTGCTTTAAAAATGTTAAAAACAGGGTTATCGGGTACTGAATATAAACTTGGAAAGAAGCAAGTTTGCAGTAATAATAGAGTCGTGTTGAAACAGATGTATTGGGGAATAGTTCGAGTCGGGATTTTACTATCTCTGCGGGAAAGACTTAACACTTGAAAGGGGGTTTATTTTGCCGGTCTGAAAACTCGAAGAGGGTTTGTTCTGCTATGAAAGAGGGTTTCTTCCGTGTATGCAAAATGTAAAGTTTCTTCCGCTATGCCGTTTTTAGGGAAGGGGTTTCTTCCGAAGGGGGTTTATTCCGGTAGTTCATTTTTATTCATATCATTCTATTTTCTAATTTACCATGAAATTCATTGATTTTTGCTTTAAATATTTTCCCAATTTAGGGTGAATTGACGCTTGAATTCCAAATTTCATGGGTATCAATCATGTTCCCAAAGTAGTGAAAAAAAGGATATAAAATGCACATTATATAAATCAGACTGTATACAAATTGCTGAACCTTTGAGGGAGTCATGAACATTTTTTTAATTTGGGAAAGATGATAAAAACCACTGATCAATTTTCTGGACATTTTTTTTCCAAACAACAGAAACAGGGTTAGGCCAAGACTTACTGAAATGATCAAAATAATTAACTTCATGTGAGTAAGGCAACAAAGTACAGGATTAACATGTTACAAAATGTGTTCTTATTTTGTCTCTAACGTGTTTATTAGTAAATTAAACTAGATTGTCAGGGTGTTTTTTTGCCCGATTTTATAGCCGAATAATGGCTATGTTCCCAATGGCAAAAAGCATGCTTTTTTCCCAAAATTCGGAAAAAAAACAATGTAAAAAAACAACATTTTTTTAAAGATGTGTATAATGATTATTTTATCTCAATTACATTTAACAAAGTATATAATAAAGATTTATATGATGTTATTCTGTTACTTTGAATTATTATAAGACTTATATCAAATTATTTTTCTCCAATTCAGGTGAATGCGAGAAAAAAAATCAATTCTGAATTTATTTTCCCTATTTGTTGAAAATGCCGATAAAATTCCCAATTCCAAAGCCATGGGCTATCTTTCCAAAGGGGGGGGGGGGAGAGAAAAAAAACTAAAATTATAATATATTCTTTTGTCAGAGGTGTAATTCTGCGTAAATATATGTAGAGTAACTTTCATTGAAGATCAATGGACTAAAAAGTTTGCAAATCATTGAATTAATTGATTTGCCAAATACTGAAAAGGCTCTTTAAGGTATTTTTTTCTTGAATTTTTCGTAAATATATGTAGAGTAACTTTCATTGAATATCAATGGACTAAAAAGTTTGCAAATCATTGAATTAATTGATTTGCCAAATACTGAAAAGGCTCTTTAAGGTATTTTTTTCTTGAATTTTTCGTAAATATATGTAGAGTAACTTTCATTGAATATCAATGGACTAAAAAGTTTGCAAATCATTGAATTAATTGATTTGCCAAATACTGAAAAGGCTCTTTAAGGTATTTTTTTCTTGAATTTTTAATCATTTAATTTATGATTCATGCCAACAAATGAACCATATGAATAAAAAAAAATGTCATTTTATACCTTTCCGATTTCTATTTGGATCTGAGGCAGATCCATTTGGATCTGAGGCAGATCCATTTGGATCTGAGGCAGAAGTGCTGGCCATCTGAAGGTATCTACACTCAGGTTTGACCAGTTCGGCATTCACAGTTTGTCACTTCTAAACATGAGTCCTAAAAAAGACAGATATATGCTAATTAACATTTACTGCATAGTTCATACCCAGCAAAAAAAAGAGTTGTCCTTGTACTTCAGAAAATTATTGTATTACATGATCCAGAATAATAGTGTGTTTGGCAACACCCTATCATAGTCAGGATTGATTGCTCGGGAATAACAAGTAGAAGGCAACCTTGATGTTAGAAAATATAGACCTAAGAAAGCCATTTCATGTTGGCATGGTGAATTATGTAAAATAAAAAATTGTTAAATGATAGTGAACCACTGAATTTCTTTTTTGCTTTACTGTTTTTTTTTTTATTATTGTAAGGGTGCCAATTTTCTATACCTTTCCAATAAAATCTGGGAATAACTGAAATTAATATCCCCAAAGGCAAAGATAATCAACTTGGGTTGGCCATGGACGTAATAACACCACTGACAAAATCGCATAATGCTATGTGCATCTAAACCGTTCATCATAACCTTTTAATGAAGCATTAGTTTCTAGCAATAACAGTGTATAGATCGTTCAATTAAAGAACAGTATCATAACGCGATCGCTAAAATAAATGACAATCGCGGAAATATATGGCAAATTATTAATCGGGCAAACCCCCAATCAAATTAAAATACACAAGAGACAAACAAACACGCGTATCATTTGCATTTTCAAATATATTTAAAAATATAGTTAATTAGATCTAATATCATGGTCTAATCAGGTTTCTTTTAAGTGTTTGCGCGCAATAGAGTCCGCCATCTTGTTTGATTTTAATACGTGCAAAAGCCAGCAATCTGTATCTACCACACGTTGCCGGGAATTTTTCTAGTAGTAGTACTCAGCTTTTCATATAAATTATCCAAAATATGTTTGACTACATGCAAAAAAGAGCACCATTTTATACTTTTATTCAAGTACGAACAGAAATTTTATCTAAGACCCATTGACAATTTTGTTTAACAAAAATGATTTAAACGTAAAGTCGTTTATCGGATTATAAAAAATAAATAAAAAATAGCTCAACTTACGATTAGGTGCCGCTTTAAAACTTGGATTTCGTCAACATCTGTTTACATCTCAATGAAATTGCGTGTCGAGAAAATTGTTTCCTTCAAGCTTCCTTACAATTGTTTGAATTTGCGGTGATTTCGTGGTTTTCAAAATTTGCGAGGATGAAATCGTAAATAGCCGATCTAAGCTCGGAACCAATCAAATATCTTGGCGGAGGTTCTGGTAATGCTGCTTGTTTAGTGTATTAACTATCCACAAATACAGAACATATGTTAGGAACGTAAACTATTACCCAAAACATTTAGTTATGTCCTTATATCAAGTAATTACGTCATATTTTGTCTTAGGCCTTTGCTAAACCAAGATGGCAAACACGAATTATTCATGTGGCCCAGGGAGTTTGTTTTATTTTAGGTGCTTAACCAAGTCTTACAGTACATTAAAAAGTGAACATATTTAAAAATAAACAATAACGTAATCGTCTTTGAATAGCTGTTGAATCTCTATTAAAAAGTATGTTGTTTTTTTTTAAAAGTTGAAAAATTATCACAGCAACACAAATTGGCAAGAACATTTTATAAATATATTTATAAAGATCTGTCAGACGTTCTTGTTCTCGGGTATTTGTTTGTTTGGAAAATGTAAAATTGGTTTAATCAGAGACGTACACATTCCTGATTTAATTTGTAATAAATAATATAATACTAATAAAACATATTTACCACTCAAATTTTATTTACGCCATAAACTGTAACCGTATAAAAGCACATGTAAAATTATGCCACAAATAAAAGAAATGGAGTTTAAGTATTCTCTCTATATATACTTTATATATATTCTATATTCATTTTTTTAAATTTATTTTTTTATAAATGTTCGGAGTTTATGTCATTTAAAAACTGTACTGCATTCAACTTTCCGTGTAAGTTTGTACACGTTCCTATATGGCCTGTGACAAACGTTATACAATTGAGATAATTAGATGTTCTCAAACGATGTGAATTAATTGTTTTCACACTTTTAACAATTGACCTTCAATTAATATTCAGTCTTCGATATTTTTTTCGAGTGGCAAAAATAAAAATGGCGATACAACGCTTTAGAACTTTGAAACACGTACTGAAAAGTTATTATTGTGTTTTATCTTAATAATTGTGTTATATGGGAACGGATATATCATTTTCTTTCAAATGCCACAAACCCAAAATATCAACGAATGGAATCTATTTCCCATGCACAAAATAAGGCAATAATTACATAATAGATATATAGATTTATTTTGGAGATGGCATACATACACACAATGCATTAAAAGAACATGTACATAAAACAATATGAAGTAAAAAAAAATAATAATTATATAATTGACAAGTACATGCATATAATGCACTATGGCACTCACACTTACGCCAAGGATTACACAAAAAGAGCAATATCCCTAATTTCCATTGTGGTCCTTTGTTTGACAAGTTACGTGTCAGCAAATACACCGGATACTGTCATATCTGATGGCAGACGCCATAAAGTTGATTATCACCTCTTTGATGACAGCTGGAAGCCAGGACCGACAAGGGGCTTTCCTTCTGATGTAGACGATAATAATTTTAATCCGTTATCAATTTTTTTTTAATGTAAATATATATTGTATATCACAATTAATAAGTTATAGCTTGAATGTTTTATACAAAAATAAAATACATTAAAACAATGCAAGACCCGTCTACCAAACACGATTTTGCGAGAAAAATTAAACTGCCACGAAATAAACAATAATTCAAAACAACAACAAAAATGCGCCCACTTAATTAAATAAATACAATATACATTACAAAACAACTATTCATACCTTATGTTAAAGTGTGTTCTAGAACAGTTTATTTACTACAGCAAAAATAGGAATGTAGATTTAGGTGAAAAAATATCAATACGTAACGAACTACATAATTATATATTTATCTAATCCAGAGGATTATTATTACAATTGACGTGTACTCATTAATACGTTTTATACGTTAAATGAGAAAACACGTTGTGAAATTTAACAAGATTGGATTAACGAGAAATCAATGACCAGCTGACTAAACTGCAAACAACCATTCTCAAATATATTTGGAATGGACATTATGTTAGGAATGCTGTTATCACAAAAGACATATTTATTATGGATATATGATCCATTTTGAAAAACGGGTCAGCGATAGATTTGATGGTAAAACGTTACAGGAATAGTCTTTCTCTTTTTTACATTTCACTTCATTTGTAACAAAACGATTCATAATTTCAAAGAATAGATTCACGTTAACTTATTCGTTATATCAAAGACCGAATAAAAAGTGCTTATTTGATTTTCATATATACGTTTGAGTAGGAGACTACACTAATGGGATTGTTTACCCTCGGGACTTCGGTTAAAGTAGGAGACTAAAGGATTGATGCGTAATATGTACACTCAATTAAACAACATGCAAACGAAGTGAGGGGCCGTTGTCGTTTGGTTTTTTGTAAACGGAAATGTCCGATTGTGAATGCGTCTTAACGGAAATGTCCGGATGCGAAAGCGTCTTTTCGATTGGTGGAAATTACTCCCGTAAGTTTGCCGATTGGAAAACCGTTTCTCTGATTGGTCAAAAATTTCGATACGTTACGCTACTGCGAGAGCGCGAACTTTGACATTCGACCTGCAAAATCAAAACAACCACCATGTTTGCAATTGTGTTTTGGGAAGATTCAACATTTTCCGTTATAGCTTTAAGAGGCATCGTTTCCCCTAGGAAAGAGGAACACGAGTATTATGTCGGAGATTTAGTCCAGGCCAAGTTTCAGGGGAAGTTGTACTCCGCAACTATATATGAAATTGGAGGTAAGTTTTGTTAAACTTTTGAAAGTGAAAGTGTTACAATCATGTCCATGTTTGCAATCCACAAAGTTAATTCCTCCAGATTTATTTTAATATAAAATTGCTCAACAGCGTTTCTTATTCCAAAGCTTTTTTTTTTACTTAATCCATACGTAATTTGATTGATTATCTTGGTGATTAATTTTCGAGAAATATAGATATTAATTATGATGGACGAAAATCCTTTTTCTTAAGCTTCAGTTCAATGAACGTTTGTTCTTTGCTTGTTTTTTTTGCACAGCGCGAATGGAGCATTTTCGTGCATTTATTATCAAGAATATGTAAAATGACCAATGTTGAATATTTTGTTTCTTTCAGACAACAGAGGAAATCTCAACAAAACTCTGAATGCAGGTTTCAAGATTGATATGTCAAGTAAGACCAAGCTTAAATTTCCATATTTACATTTCGTTAATTCATAGAAGGCACAAAACAAACTCAAGTTATAGCAGCTTCTTTCTATGAAGTTATGGTTTCTAGCAAAAACCTTGTATTTGCAATCTCAGTTTCTTTATCAACCATTGCAGTTAGTTTAGTTTAAACCTTATTTTAGCTTGATTGCATCGAAAGCTTAAGACTTTTGAACTTTCTCGAGTCCGTTTCCTGGGAAGAACCAGTACTTGGTGCCTACGGTGCAGATAATGAGAATCCAGAGTAGGGATTGAACCCACAAACTCCCAATCGCTAGGCGGACACCCCATCCACTACACCCCTGCGACCTTGACCATTACAGTAGAAGGTCAAATAATGTTTTACAGGTTCACAGATACTCCATGAACAGTCCAGTACTGTTATTTACAGCTAGCCATGCAGGATATTGTTATGTATTGATCTGATGGTTTTCATACTGATGATGTTGTTACAGGAGTGCAACCAGATGCCCAACGCAAGCGTCACACATCAGCACCTGAGGAGGAAAACAAGCAAGGAGCCGATGAGCCACACAAGAAAAAGAGGCGCTACCAGTCCAGCGACTCTGATTTACAGTCGACAGACCCTCTTGGTATGTGTTTTGATGTTAATTTAGCTTTTTAAAACCAGTAAAAGCATTTTCAAAATTTGTAACTCAGTATTTATATTTAACACATTGTATTTAACATATTCTTAACCCTTTGCATGCTGGGAAATTTGTCGTCTGCTAAAATGTCGTCTGCTGAATTTCTAAAATTAGCATTTTCTTTGATTTTTTTGAAAGAATACTATCAGAATAGAAAACAGTTTGAATCCTGATGAGACGCCACGTTCTGTGGCGTCTCATCTAGATCCAAACTGTTTGCAAAGGCTTTCAAAATTCGGTTCCAGCACTGTAAGAGTTAAGCGTTGAATGAATAATATGCCAAAATGGCAATACATTTTTTGTGTGGGCATTACTGGCCATTTCATGAAATTAAGATCTATATGCTAGTTGATAAATATTGATATCAAGGTAGCTTTATATTCAGGAGAAAAAACATAAGCATATATTATGACACATAAATTCTGCACTTGAGCAATTTTGATAACAAGGAGTCAGAACAAACCCTGTCTTTGAAGTATATGGGAGCAGTTAAAGTAAAATAGGCTAAATACTGGCTAGAGTGATAATTGTCCCTGAATGATTGTTTAATGTTTGATGAGTTTTAACAATTTCCAAAATAGAAATTAGTAGTTTGGCTATGAATTGAAAAAACATGAATTGAGATTGGAATGTTAAGTTGAATAACAATTGAGAAAATTGCATTTGCAATATTTCACTTCAGTTGAAAGGTATGATAGCAACACTTTTATTATACAGTGGTACAGGCCAGGCAGATATTATTAAAGCGAAGATCATCGGTGATGTCAGAACAAGTAACTGCTCAACCTGAGGCCCTTGCTACAGTGACTAACATGCCAGTGACTCCATCAGCAAGTAAGCTATCAACGACTTATGATGTGATGCCAACGGCCCTGGTATCCTCTTCTGTTGAAGCATCGGCTTGGAACCCTGTGCCGGCCATTCCTCTACAGATGACCCTTCTGCCAGCCACCTCTCTGCAAGACACATCCACACATATGACTCCTCTGCCAGCCACCCCTCTACAGATGACTTCTCCGCCAGTCACGTCCACACAGAATACCCCTCTGCCAGCCTTACCTCTACAGATGACCCCTCAGCCTGCCACATGCACACAGATGACCCCTCATGCTCTGCCAGTCACATCCACACAGATGACCCCTCTGCCAGCCACACCTACACAATTGACATCTCCGCCAGCCACCCCCACCATGATGACCCACACATCAGTGAACTTTGGACACGCAGCATGCAGACAAGATTTCACCTCTTTTGATTATGGACCAGCACCACCATCAGTGAGGGAGGTTTCCTTCATGGAGATGATGACGGGTCCACTTTGTGAGGAAGAGGTAACTTGTCTTGTACTGTTAAGACTTTTGATAGGTATACATTGTTTTTATGTCACCCAGTCTAAACTGTGGCACATACTGTTTTGCCCTGTCTGTTAGTTGGTTTGAGTCAATCTTTAACATTGGTCGCAACTTTTTGCAATATTGAAGATAGCAACTTGATATTTGGTATGCATGTGTTTCTCATGGAGCTGCGCAATTTGATAGGTGAAAGGTCAACGGTCAAATATATGGGGGACAAAGTCAAGTGTTTCACAAACACATTTTGTTTGAAAAGAGCTTTTGTTCTGAAAAACTGCATTAAGTTACACCTGAACATTGAAGGCTAAAATTATTTTCCAGGTTGAGACTGACACCAGCGAGTGCTATGTTGGCTCGTCCTGTCACAGCTGTTGTGAGCAGATAAAGGTGATGCAGACAAGAATCACACAGATGGAGCTGATGCTTAAGGTACTTCAATCATAAGTTCTTGCATTATAAAAATAAAATAAAAAATATGTGAACATTTATAACAAGTGATAAACACTTGTCAAAAAACAACAGTAAAAATATATATACCAAAAAATGCCAAGTGAAAACCCCAACTGTACTTAAAATGGCTGTAATTTTAAATTTTAAGTGTTGTGTCATCACTTCAGCACTGCTTTAGTTTTTAGTTAGCATCGGAATTTTTAACATCGAAAGAAGGCGAGACAATTTTGCTATGCTCGCTTTGCACTGTTATTTATCCGTTGTTTGTCAGTCTAGAACTCAACATATATGACCTTCAAATAGTAATTAAGACTGACATTGGAATTGCTTAAATGGTTGTGTTAACATGATAAATGCAACTTTATTTTGCATAATAATTTTGGTTGTCTGAATCCCTGTTGAATGATTTATGCTAGTTCATTAAAGCTCATGAATTAGGTAAGCAATGGAGTTTTCCTCTGTTTCTTTAATAGCCAAATTAAAACTTTGAAAATTGTGTTTGAACAACTTTTTGGAGATCAATTTAATTAAACACAAACTTAAAACACATGCATCAATGGTCCATTAATATCTTGATTGGCTTGATATCAGTGTCGCAATATTATTCTTTTTACAATTTTAACCACATATACTAAAACACATGGATAATTTGTTTTCTTACCCACTTAAAACACTGAAAAATGCATTTTTGTTTTTCAGATGCAACAGTCAAAACACAACATAGCCAGTTGCGTCACATCGCCAGTTGTGTGTGCATCGATGCCAAAACCTGCCATGCTACAAAAAGACACACTGGTGGCAAGCCCTGTCCATACAGGGAATGACCAATCACTGCAGGTAATGAAACAAAGAACTGCTTATCATAAATAAATAATGATACATAAAATTAAAGTGAGGATACTGTTGAAACTGTTATGTTGTTTTCGAGAGTTCACATGGCTGAACTGTAGTTCCATCATGCTGTCCTCTACTAAAACGTTTTGTATGTGTGTACAAGTGTTGATTGATATTTATCATGTGACAAGCTTACATGTTTTAAGTAGCATTAGGAGTCATTAATTCTAGGGAACTTACGGCAATGCATATAACATAATGAACAGCGCTCTTGTTTTCGATCAGTGGGTTCACTGCTTTCGTTAAAGGAAGTTTGGGAGTAATTTACTTCTGGTTCTTGTTTTAAAACTTCCAAAATTGCACCCATGGAAGTCTCACAACTAGCAATACCAAATGCTTGGAAGTAAAAATTTCAACATATAAGTGCAATGCGCTGATTAAGATGTGACAAATATTTTTAGAGTTTGAAATGTGATGAAAGTAAATTACAAGCTTTGGAAAATTACAAATTGTAAATATATTGTCAAAACTCCTTTTCTTTTTTGGTTGCAGAGTATCATTAAAGCTGAAATTCAGCATGAGACCAGGGAGGTAAAGGCCATCGCACGGGCCATGTGCCGACTCTTCACTCCCCACCAGCTGGTGACTTGCTCCATGAAGGGAGCACCAACCACAACAGGGTCACCAAGACCAAGCCTCCCCGCTGCTGAGAGGAATGCAATCATTGGTACTTTTTCTTCATCATAAGAATTTAAAGAACCAGTTATCCGTATAGAATTTCAATACACAGCCTTCAAATATTTTTCAGATCACTTACTGTTTACAGTCGCATAAATGATCATTATATTACATCATTTGTGAAAAGGGGGAGTTTATTATCCAAGTGACAGTTAACAATAGTTTTTTTTATTGATGAAGACAGGCATTGAAATTTTTTGTCAGTGTCTCTAGTCACTGTCTCCAGGACAATCAGTTCTAAACTCATTTGTGTTGACTTCCTTAATATGCAAATATTTAACCTGTTTCTGGCTAGAGTATTTTCTATTTAAGAACAGATTTAGTTTTTTGGCATGTTTTTAAAATGAATAGTGTGTTATATTTTTCAGAAGTCATAGCCAAAACCTTTAACAGGCCTCTGGTTGACGTCGAAGAAAAGATGAGAGGTTGTTTGAGGCGTCTGCGGCTGATGTACAAGTAGCATGAAGTCTTAGTTAATAAAAATGTGCTGTAAAAATGATTATTTAACCATTGTTTTCTTTTAGATTTGCACCTGTTGCAACAATATTAACTTATTTTTATACTCCCGGTAGGAACTCATATAGCAGTTGAACTGTCCGTCTGTCTGTCTGTCCGTCCGAAAACTTCAACATTGGTCATAACTTTTGTAATATTGAAGATAGCAACTTGATATTTAGCATGCATGTGTATCTCATGGAGCTGCACATTTTGAGTGGTGCAAGGCCAAGGTCATCCTTCAAGGTCAGAGATCAAAATCCAATGGAAGTAATAAGCTTTAAAGAGAGATAATTTCTATACCTGCCAAATGATAAATAGAAACTTTATTTCAAAGCAGCGCAGTGGGGGCATTGTGTTTCTGACAACACATCTCTTGTTTGTATTTTAATTCATACAATCTTACTTTTTTTCAGTTCTTTCTTTGTGTTCACTATTATATTTTATTATAAAAATGCCATGTCTGTCAAAATAGTTTTATCATGCTGTGTATATGTATATATGTTAAATTTTATGTTTTATCGTTTAAAAAGTAAATAGAATTTAATTTATGTTTTTTTTGTTCTTATCATAAAAAAGTTTTCAAGTGGGTGAAAAGTGGGGTTTTACTGAGCATTTAACAGGTTTTAAAGCTAGTTTTTACTGCGTTTAATCTGTGAAAAGCACACATTTAGCTCACTTAATGCTCAAACAATAACCCACTTTTTACTCGCTTAAGAACAGGAAAAACCGACTTGATGTGTAGAAGCGGGTGTAAAAGCCAACATAAAGAAGGAAAACACACTTACTTTTAACCAACTTAAGTTGGTAAAACGCAGTATTAAAGCGTGTTTTAACTGCGTTTAATCTGAGAAAAACACACAATTAGCTCACTTAACACTCAAACAAAAACCCACTTTAAACTCGCTTGAGAACAGGAAAAACCGACTTGATATGAAGAAGCGGGTTAAAAAGCCAACATAAAGAAGGAAAACACACTCACTTTAACCAACTTAAGTTGGTATAAGACGGTTTTAAAGTAAGTTTAAACTGTGTTTTATTTGTGAAAAGCACACATTTAGCTCACTTAACGCTCAAACAAAAACGCACTTTTAACTCGCTTAAAGACAGGAAAAACCGACTTGATGTGTAGAAGCGGGTTTAAAAGCCAACTTTTAACCCACTTAAAACCCACTTTTAACTCGCTTAAAGACAGGAAAAACCGACTTGATGTGTAGAAGCGGGTTTAAAAGCCAACTTTTAACCCACTTTTAACTCGCTTAAAGACAGGAAAAACCGACTTGATGTGTAGAAGCGGGTTTAAAAGCCAACTTTTAACCCACTTAAAACCCACTTTTAACTCGCTTAAAGACAGGAAAAACCGACTTGATGTGTAGAAGCGGGTTTAAAAGCCAACTTTTAACCCACTTAAGTTGGTTTAAGTTGGTATAAGAAGGTATAAGCGTGTTGGTTTATGTGAGTGAAATCCAGGTTTTACCCACAAAAACCAAGTCGGTAAGCAAAAAGTGTGTTTAAAAGACACGCTTTAACCCGGTGCCAATACCGCAGGGTTTAACACGGTTTTAACACGGATTAAAACCGGGTTTTGCCCACTTTTTTGACAAGGGTTAATAGCCCTATTATATTTTAAATACCAATCCTTTAAATACTCCACTCTTGTTGAACAAAATATTTGCATGATGTTACAGTTCATATAAAATATAATTTTATGTGTCATATCTAAGACAGCAATGCACCCATTACGTGTGTTTTGACACATACACAAAGTTTGTAAACAAAATTAAGGGTAATCATACATACAGTCAATCTTGTATTTAGAGACCACTCAAGGTCAGTAACCAAAATACATCTCTTAATAAACAAATCTTAAAATATGTTAATAAAACAACAACCATTCTGCAAAACAGTAAAATCATCATCATGAACAAATCCATACACTAATTTTGTGACACCAATATCTTGTTTAGCATTTACATTTTATCCCATTTTCACCGCGACATTGACAGTATAACACGTTGTGGAATATACTTGCTTGTATTCAACACTGTGGAATATACCTGTCGCGTGCACGGACTACTTTTTAAATGACGTCATGCGATATGCGCTAAAATTAGTCGATATTGTTTGGTTCATTGGTCGAATTTTTAGGTCACCCATTAGAAGAAAATGTGCATATTTTGCAGAAAAAAATATATATGACACATTCACCAAAAGAAATGTTGAAATAAAATATAAAATTACACAATTTTTGTTTTGTTATTTTTTTATTTATATTTAATTTACCACTGAATGATTTTTCATAAGAAACAAAGTCGACAAAACTTAAGCTTCAAAATTATACGACCTTCAACCTTTAAATCTAGTCATATGACATAATTTTTCGCCATCCGTATAATGAATCAGCTGATTGATGGCGTCATAAAATGACATACTTATTGCGTCATTTTCCCCATTTTTTTTTGACGATTTATTATAAACGCGACTTATTTCACATGTTTTCTTCATGTACTGTATGTCGACATATCTGAATTGTCAATTGATCACATTTGACTTATTTCGTGTAATGTGCATTGTTTATAACCAAAGCGTATAGATCTACTTTTGACATTTAACTTAAATATTAAGAATGTACAACAAGCCATACACATATCGCACAGTTCATGAATAATCTGCTATGTTTGCTTTCCTATTTAATTCACGTTAGGCATAGAGCTGTGTAAAGTATAAGATGGTAAAAATAGCACCACACTGGAATTGGGAACGTCCCATTTTGTACACGGGTATTTTCTACTCATTTATCTGTTGTGTACTGGAATGTTTTCCATTCTTTGTGTATTTATATATTAAATTATTTTTTCGTACAACAAGGGCATTTACCATAGATAAATAAAACATTGTGCAAGTTTAAACATAATTATGTTTGTATGCAGAAATCTGCAAATGCAACCGAATTTACCAACGGCTATTATTAGATAAACTGCTCCGGTTCATTTGAACAGCAGTAATGTATGACGTAGCGTGTGACGAAGAAGAAAGTTTATCGCGTTCATAAACTCATTTGAATTAAGTGATAGAATGGCATAAGGGTCTTTATTTAAGTATGCTAAAATAATAACTAAAGACCCTAGATGCAATATCGTCAATTATTGAGTTAAATGGATTAATAGATGGATTTTAAAGGATAATTAAAGGTAAGATACTAGTTCTTAGTCTTACGTGTTTTGATTTTTGTTTGTACTTTTGTCGTTCCCTGTTCTCGGGGAAATGATTTTAACATGGGCGCAATTGATGCATCGGATCACACACGGCATACCTATAACATTATATAAAAAACAGGTTCTGCGCGTCCTTAAATTCGTCGTTCGAAGTCGGAAAACGTATTGCCCTGTATATTTTGTCAAATGAAGTGTCAGTCGCTGCAATGGTCTGTTTACTCGTCAAAATTGTCAAGGTCGTCGATAGCTAAAGAAACTTCAGCGTACAGTTTATTTAGTATTGACAGACCTGTACAAAGTCGCGCCAGTCAAATATCATAAAAAGTGACATTTAAAGTTATGGTAGCCAGAACTAGGTCGTCGATGGTGTACATAAATGTTGACATCGACAGCATTTTGTCAGGAGCAATCGCCACCATATTGGATTTTGATCATTTTCTTTCGAAAATAAAATGAATTATAGTAAAGTAAAATCATCTTTTCGCGGTCGTAATGTATTAAAATTCGCAAACTGCGTAAAATTGAATGTAGGCATATGGTGATATTTTTACTTGTTTTACAGTTTGTGTGTGAATTTTTTAAAGACTATTTTGCGTACCAGAACAAATACATGTATATCACTATGCATGGTTACATTTGTTAGATTTTAAGCGCTTTTATGACTGAATTAAAATTTATGTTAAGGTTATTAGATCTATATATGTTAAATGTCACGTTGAAAAAATCAAATGGGATAAATAGAATACTAGGATTAGCGTTGAATACAGAGAAGTTTATGTTGCTCGGCTCGAACACCGAAAGCGCTCGCCAAGGCTCGCGCTTCCGGCGTTCTAAGCCTCGCAACATAAACTTCTCTGTATTCAACGCTAACCTAGTATTCTCTATATATTGAATAAACCAGATATTTATTTAAGTGCATTCAAAATATCATTAGCTTGTAATTTGACTAGTTATAATCTAACAAAACACCGTTGCCGTTATTGACAATAAATGTGTTTAAGAATGTGTACCGGTAAACACATTTTTTTTTTAATTTCATGTGAGTTGGTATATCGGAACTACTTGCCTTTTGTGGAAAGCCGAAATAAATTTATTGATTGGTTGCAAGCTTAGGCAGATTAATAACGATTAGAACTCGTAACTGAACATGCAAGAGTCAGAAGTTCAATATCAACGCATTTACAAATCTGTGGTCGCTGGTTGCTTAAGACAAAAGGCGCATACAACAATATCAAAATAGAGTACACGCGCACGTGGGGAATTCAATGTGGTCTCACAGAGGTCGCTTAATTCAAGTGGTCGCATCCAAAAGATTTATTTAACTTTGTTTATTATTAACTAATTGAAAAGCCAAATGCAAGCTGTATCACGCACTTAGTATACTCATGACCTGATGTAAGTTGGACCTTAACGATTAATCTAATGACACGGGGGTTGCGCACCACACAATAGTGATCAATGTATGGCATCTTAATTCAACACGCACAATACAATAGTTATCATTAATTGCATCTTAATTCAACACGCACCATACAATAGTGATCATTAATTGCATCTTAATTCAACATGCATGAGTATTACCGACTTGAACATACAGTAACAACCATCTGCACTGCAGCCATATTGAACTTATAGTAACAACCATCGATCTGCACTGCAGCCATATTGACTTGAATATACAGTAACAACCATCTGCGCTGCAGCCATATTTGACATAGAGTAACAGCCATCTGCATTGCAGCAATATTGAACATAAAGTAACAACCATCTGCACTGCAGCAATATTGAACATACAGTAACAACCATCTGCACTGCAGCCATATTGATCATACAGTACCAAACATCTGCACTGCAGCCATATTTAACATATTTGACAGTTGTTGCTTTTGGCTAATTATATAAATCAAGACAGTGATCTGCTGATCACAGATCTCCAGATAAGGATCATATTTTCGTAATTACGAATCATTTTCAAGTCCGTTACGTATTTATTTTCAAATCTTGTCGTACCATTAAGAATTACAAAATCAAGTTACGAATATTATTTTTACATCGGTTCGTATCGATTTTTATTGAGTTCTTTTCGCGTATTAAAGATCTTTACGGTGCTTATATAGAATGGTTATCGGGTTTGTTTAACAAAGCGCATTTTTTCCAATAAAAGCGGCGTATACAGTATATCTGTCAAAAAACAATGGCGGCGCCCAGAGAGCGTCCTAAAAAACTACAAGCCCGTCTGTAGATCTGCCATAGTCATTAGCACTTTTCTATGGAATTCCATAGAAAATATTATGGAATTCTACGGAAATCGATGGAAATCCATGGAATTTAATGGAATTCCATCCACTGCATGGGAATTTGTTTTCTAGAAAGTTGGTTTCAGACTTAAATATTTAAAGTTAACCTTCGGAACTTTTCTAGAATTGTACTGGAACACATCAACTAGAACTGAACTTCTGTTATCATACTGAAAGTGTTCTAGAATTAATAAGGAACAGTTGTTGAACGTTAAAATTTATGAGAAAAAACTCTACAGCAATTGTGTGTGATGTGTGACAGTGCATGTAATTGTGTGTGTTTATGAACATATGTGAGAAAGGAAGTATACTTGTCATAAGAGAAATGTAAAATTCTACTTCTATGTTTTATATTGTGCCTTTTATAAGTTTTTCTTTTCTCACCTGTATATGCGTGCATGTTTATGGATGTGTTTTTGAATGTGTGCATGCATGCCTGTGGTTAAGAGAGTTGGTACTTTATGAAAATGTAAAACCACTCATTTTTGAATATGTACTGTGACTGCATGTGTGTGGTTAATGATTGATGCCAGATCTTGTTCTTGTTTAACTTCTATGATGAAACCTTTAGTTACATTCACATTTGTTTTTCAAAATCAATGAAATGCCTTTGATCTATAATCTGTTTTTTTCTATTTTATTCCAGCTTTTTATTAAATTCCATAGCTTTTCACGGAATTCCATATAATTCTATGGAATTCCATGGCATTCTATGGAATTCCACGGCATTCTATGGAATTCCACGGCATTCTATGGAATTTCACGGCGTTCTATGGAATTCCACGGCATTCTATGGAATTCCACGGCATTCTATGGAATTCCACGGCATTATATGAAATGCCACGGAATTCTATGGAATTCCACGGCATTTTATGGAATTCCATCCCATATCAAGTCCCTCCCTTGTTTTTTTTCACTTTTCCATTGATTGCATGGAATCGGATGGAAAGTTAGTGCCAATACTCCACGGAATTCCATCTAACGATTTCCATAGAATTCCATATGATTCCATGGCAGATCTACAGACGGGAAGCGTCCAAAAAAACGCTTTAAAGCGGGTATATACGATTTTGTCAAATATTTATGAATTTATATAAACTGTGTAAAAAACTTATTATATATATATTTCAATATAAATTAAAATAAAAGTTAAGAAGAACATATGTCGAAAAATGATAAATAAGCCAGATATTTAATTCTGAAATTGAAAACGGGTATACAGCCGAATTCGCCCGCATGTATACCATACATGTAAGATGTGCATCTAAACTTAGTTTAATGGTTTATTTGAATTCCTGCAACGATATCTATTCATACGACACACGAACACTATCTCCGATCCTAATACAATTAAAGACGAATGCTTCGGTTATTGTAGGAAAATATGTACGTCACTATCGGCTCGGGGCGCTAATTTGTCTTTGCTGCATTTTATGAAATTCGGCTTTAATGTATAATTTTTCTTGCCTATCTTGTGTTATTGTAACATATTTTATCAATATATTACAATTAAACACATATAAAAAATCGTATATACCCGCTTTAAACATATTTTACGCAAAGTGAGCCGAAGTTAAATGTTTAGAAAGACATTATAGAAAAGATCTTATAAGATGTTGTATGTTCAGTTGCCGACACAGTCGGAAAAGCTAAACAAAATCGCGACATGACGGGTCCAAACTTTAACACAAAAAAAACATTGAACGAGTGGAAGGGACAAGTCCCGTGGCTAATTGTTGAAAAGATTGAAGGGGAGACCCGTTTTAAATGTGAAGTATGTAAAAATTCATCTAAGGCATGCAATCTAAACACAGTTTGGGCATATGAAGGTATTGGAAAAATGGAATTGTATAAAACTGAAAAGACACTGTTGAACTCGTATAAATAAAGTTGCTAGTATGTTTATTTTGATTTTTATGTTCCCACTATAGTAGTGGGGGACATATTGTTTTTGCCCTGTCTGTTGGTTGGTCTGTTGGTTGGTTGGTTTGCGCCAACTTTAACATTTTGCAATAACTTTTGCTATATTGAATATAGCAACTTGATATTTGGCATACATGTGTATCTCATGAAGTTGCACATTTTGAGTGGTGAAAGGTCAAGGTCAAGGTCATCCTTCAAGGTCAGAGGTCAAATATATGTGGCCCAAATCGCTTATTTTATGAATACTTTTGAAATATTGAAGATAGCAACTTGATATTTGGCATGCATGTGTATCTCATGGAGCTGCACAATTTGAGTGGTGAAAGGTCAAGGTCATCCTTCAAGGTCAGAGGTCAAATATATGTGGCCCAAATTGCTTATTTTATGAATACTTTTGCAATATTGAAGATAGCAACTTGATATTTGGCATGCATGTGTATCTCATGGAGCTGCACATTTTGAGTGGTGAAAGGTCAAGGTCAAGGTCATCCTTCAAGGTCAAATATATGGGTCAAAATTGCTCATGTAATGTCACTTCTGCAATATTGAAGCTCGCAATTTGATATTTGAAATGCATGTGTATCTCATGGACCTGCACATTTTGAGTGGTGAAGGGTCAAGGTCAAGGTCATCCTTCAAGGTCAAACGTCATATAGGGGGACATTGTGTTTCACAAACGCATCTTGTTTTTTGCATGAAAATAAGCATTATTATTTATTTTTATATTATTTAGAAAAAATAAGAATTATTTTCCAAAACTTAGTAGTAACGTTAAGAATAAAATTTCAGAGATAAGAATTCTTTTTGAATATCTGGTAGTAATTTAAGAATTTCACAAAACCTTATCTGGAGCTCTGGATCATATGTGAAAAGTTAATTCAGATTTCAATGTATAAAATATAATTATACAAGCCGGACATGGTGTATAATGCCCATACTTAAAGAGTTTTTTTCACAGATTGTCTCAAAGACAATTTAAACTTTCTGTAACACTGATACAAAAACTAAAAGGACACTATAAAAAAGGGAGTGAACTTTGAGATCAGAGTCCACGGGGCACTTGCAACTTACCAATTAGTGTATATTTTCAGTAACCGCAACAAGATATTCTTAAGATCAAAGCAGGATGGAATCGTATCAATGCATAACAAGTAACTACCTTTATATGTATAAAATTTGAAATTTGGAGGTTACAACCTGCGCGCTATGCAATATATGGTATTCGAGTTCGAGTGTTGTTCGATTCACTATTTAATAGACAATTCAACTTTTGCCAAACAATCATCAATTTAACCGGTATTTTTTGGTATTGGTTACTGCAACCGAAGAAAATTCATCATTAAGGTTGATCATTAAATAATACCTTTACAATTAATCACTGAATATACCGTACAGCAAAAGTGGAACAAACATAGTTTGCAATCGGCAGAGTCAAGTCGATGCCGAGTCGGCCGTAGAAGCCGCGTCAGTATGCGGCGGCATATCGCATGTCGCAAGGATCATGTTTCCCATCTGTCCGCTGAGGCTACTCATTACCCGATAATCCCATATATTCCAGTTTTAAAGCGAATTGTAGTAAATATTTACGATAAACGTTTTCGTGAAATTCAAGAAATACAAACATTAAGGGTCAAATAAATTTTGGCATTTGTTTCTATTTAAAGATGTGATGAAAAAATGTCCAATCAGACGGATGTTTTTCAATCGTCGGACGTGATGTTCATGTTTTTATACAACACAAAATACACCCATTCTTTCCATGCGATGATCTACATGTTGGCATAATTTTCGTGCGCTTTTTATTGCGTCAAAGGATTAAGCACTGTTTATTTGATGCTATAATTAAATTGTCAATGCCACGTTAGCATTAAAATTCGGAAGCGTGTTTCGGATAATGAATTGAATAATGCTCATTTGAGAATCGAACAAAACATTTACAGTTGTTTGCAATTAATAATGATAATTTGTTCAGGCGCATTACGTGTTGAATATATTTGGTGACATGATATTATATAAATAGTCTATAAAGCATCACATAAAAATCATATCCGCTTATTAAAACATGAACATAATCCTTATGAAAGTAGCTTAAATCTAGGTTTCAACGCTACACAAATGATCATGTAGGTGTATATCATTGCACTCGATCCGCCGCGTATGTATGCGGCAGATTTATGCCGCGAAAAGTACGCGAGGTTAATACAGACTCGGTGTCGTTGCGCAGATCAATGCTGCATGCCTCGGCAAAACGCCGCGTGAACACACGACGCAGCCGCCGTGTACTAACTTTCTGGCCGTGGCGTGACCAAGGATAATGTTTGTTCCGCCTTGGCTGTACTGTACATTTATTTTCAATAACATAACTTGTTCACAAATTTGGTAAAACAAATATTTTATTTTCATTATTGCAATGCCATCTCTTTTTGTGGCACAACTTAGTTGCATTTACTTTATTATACTAATGTAACAGGGTTTTATAAGTGCCTTAAACTGGTTCCTTTTAAGTTTTCGCACAAACCTTTTTTGCGCCAAGTACTTTGCATCCTAACCCTAACCCAACACGTATTATATAACACAATTTAGAACAAATATATTATAATAAGTATTTTGAATATTGTACATGTGTATTTGTCCGGTATCAACGGCATTACAGAATTGTATTTTCTCTTCTTGTTAAGTTAAATGACTAAAAAGCAAATATGGATACATTCTCTGTAATACCAATTTAAAAAATGAACACCGTCTTTCTAATAAGCTCTATAAAAAAGGAAAATGAGCTTTAAAATTGTGAACTTGGCATGTTCATATGATATCATGCATGCGTTTGACTAAAATAAAACATTCAATATATTACCCAGCATACAATACAGTTCATCATATCTTTTTACATGTTTACCCTAATATATTTTTATTAAAGCAAGATGAGCACTTTATTTACCGGCTTTTGGAATGCAATTATTTCAATTTATTGTCCATGTAGCATTGTGTGTCACAAAAAAAGCTTAAAAAATAACAGTTTATATTACACATTATTTACATATCAGCAAAGAAATCGAGACATGGCTGCCTTTGAATCATGTTACTCTAAGAAGGATAAAAAATAATAAATGGTTTAAACATGACGCATGCAGACGCCAGCAACTGTATGACAGATGTGAACAACAGGCTTTCTTACTTGAAAGATCAAAATGTTTTGTAATGCTTTGCATACCATTGTGTATCAAAATTAAACAATTACAACAAGAGAGCCTGAAAAGTCCAAAGTCACACAACTGAGATACAAAGAAAATGACCCGTTCATTGCGGTCCAAGACAATGTTAGAACACATGTTCTGACCAAGTTTCATGAAGAGTGAACTATAAATGTAACATTTAGAGTATAATTAACAAGGTTTTACCATAGCCTTATAAGGATAAATTACTCTCCCCCTGGCAGCCATATGTTTCAACAGACAGGAACCATTTTCAAATTATTCCAAGACATCATTCAAACACATTTTGTAACCAAGTTTCATAAAGTTTGGACAATATATGTGACTTAAAGAGTTTAAAAAGTTTTTACTATAATAGCCATATGAAGAACAAGGGACAAAATTGTCACAAAACCAGGTTTTCATTGTGAAAAAAAATCTGATAAAGGGAGAAAACTCAAACTGAACTTTTGAAATGAACAAACAAGATTAACCCCCTTTGTAAGTTTTTTTTTTTTTATAATCTATTTTTAGTCGTGGCGACCTTGACATTGGAGATATTGACGTGATTCTTTCGTGCGACACACCGTCCCATGATGGTGAACAAATGTGCCAAATGATTTTAAAATCTCACAATGAATGACATAGTTATGGCCAGGACAAGCTCATTTATGGCCATTTTTGACCTTTGAACTCAAAGTGTGACCTTGACCTTGGAGATATCGACGTAATTATTTCGCGCGACACACCGTCCAATGATGGTGAATAAATGTGCCAAATGATTTTAAAATCTGACAATGAACGACATAGTTATGGCCCGGACAAGGTTGTTCCGCCCGCCCGCCAGCCAGCCCGCCCGCATTCGCCAATCTAATAACCAGTTTTTTCCTTCGAAAAACCTGGTTAAAAAAGCCTCGCCAATGTTGTTCAATAAATCAATTATCGATCTCGTCCAAGATATCTCTGGGGCATATCTTCTGACCTAGTAACATGAAGTTCGGACACTAAATGTAGCCTCTAGAGTGTTAAAAAGGTTTTACTATAGCCATAAATAGCCATATAAAGAAACATGCCCTGCCCCTTGCGGCCATTTTTTCAAGCAACATAAATATTTTCCAAACTTGTCCAATATATCATTGCGACAATGTTTCTAACCAAGTTTCATGATGATCGGACAATAAATGTGGCCTCTAGAGTGTTAACAACGTTTTACAAAAGCAATATAAGGAAAAAATATCGCGCCCCCTTGCAGTCATGTTTTTTCATTCAACCGCAACCATTTCCAAACACGTCCAAGATATCATTGACACAAATATTCTAACCAAGTTTGATGATGATTGGAGAATAAATGTGGCCTCTAGAGTGTTAACAAGGTTTTACTAAAGCCATATAAGGAAAAATACCAAGCCCTCTTGCGGCCATGTTTGTCAACCAACCAAAAACTAGTCAATATATCATTGAAATAAATCTTCTTATACAATTTTATGAAGATTGTACAATAAATATGGACTCTAGAGTGTGAAAAAGGCAAATGTTGGCGCCGTACGACGCACAATGCACAGTGGACGACAGACAACAGACAATCAAAATAGCTCACCATCACCACATTGTGCTCATTTGAGTTAAAAAAACAACAGCAAATATTTGCATGATGTTAACTTATTGTACAATATATCACCTATGCACAGATCACATATGTTTGAACACATACAAAGAGTAATCAGAGACTTTTTAGGATCATCATACATGTGTTGTTTATTGTCTAAATATTAAAAAGCCATGAACAAACTGTATCACGCAAATATTTTACCTATGGCCATATGTTAATTTGACTTTTATATCAACTCTAGAACAAGGATTGCAAGCAACACAATAGTGATCATCTGCAGCATCTTAATTCAAACATGCATACTAAGTATGCTGGTCTTATAATGATCTGCCTTACAGCCACATTTATTTTTTGAGCTTTTACTTTAAAATAAACTTTAGAGCTTTTGGTACAGGTGTTGCCTGTGACTAGGTGTCTCAACACGGTGATCTGATGATGATTTAAAGTTCTGTAAATCATCCTGATATAAATTATAATGCTGGACCAGTTGTTTATTCCCATAATTAAAAGGACTTGTTCACAGGTTATAAACATGACAATTTTCCAAAATTTGGTCACAGATTAACAAGAAATATATTTTTAAAAAGATCTTCGGCGATATATCATGACTTTCAAATAAAGGTAGAATATTAACCTCTCTTCGTTATTAAATTAAAATAAAGGTTTAAGGGTTTCATTGTTGTTTTGTTCCTTTTTCATTTAAAAGTCGCATATTTACCGGTTGACATGTTTGTCATGAAGAGCATGCTAATTATACCACATACAAATGTACATACAAATTTTACTATGTGTGATCACATTATAAATGTCTTCCCGTGGCTTATTATGAATTTATTTCTTCGTCATCGAAACATTGTATATCTGATTAAAACGCAGTTTTTTCCACACATGCAAATAACAGTGTTATATCCGCGTCATATGAACATTGGTATTATGGCATATGCAGCCAGTGTAACCTGCGTAGTCTGGTCAAGGGCCACGCTATCCGCTATAAAAAACATGCACGGTTTGGTGGTATCTCAAGGGACATAGAAGTTATGAGCAGATTACCAAACCTGAACGCAGACCCTAACTTCAAGGTCAAGGTCACAGGGGTGAAAATTGTTGTGCGTATGGAAAGGCCTCGTCCATATACACATGCATGCCAAATATGAAGGTTATATCTCAATGGACATAGAAGTTATGAGCACTTTTCAAAACTTTAACGCAGATTTCGAACCCTAAACGCGGACCCTAAGTTCAAGGTCAAGGTCACAGGGGTAAAAATTTGTGCGTATAGAAAGGCCTCGTCCATATACACATGCATACCAAATATGAAGCTTATATCTCAAGGGACATAGAAGTTATGAGCATTTTTGGAAACCTAAACACAAAGTGTGACGGAAAGACAGACGGACAGACAGACGGACAGACAGAGAGACAGACGGACGGACAGTCTGATCATTATGCCCCCTTTTTTTCCAAAGGGGGCATAACAAGGGCAATAATTCTTACAAAATGCTTGATACAGGTGTCTGCTCTTGTTTATAGATTGGGGTCATATTCGTAAAAAAGTATGCAAAATATCACAGCAATATTTCAAGGGACATAGAAAATATTTGAGGTGGTACGTAAAATTTAGCATAGATTTATCAATAATATCCATATTCTAAGTGGAAAAGGGCTACAATTCTTACAAAATGCTTGATACAGTTGTCTGCTCTTGTTAAGATATTGGGGTCATGCTGGTTAAGAAGTCTGCAAAATATGAAAGCAATATGTCGAGGGACATAGAAAATATTTGAGATGGTACGCAAACTTTAACATAGATTTATCAATAATATGCATATTCTTAGTGGAAAGAGGGCCATAATTCTTACAAAAATGCTTAATACAGTTGTCTGCTCTTGTTTATAGGTTGGGGTCATGTTGGTAAAGAAGTATGCAAAATATGAAAGCAATATGTCAAGGGCCATAGCAAATATTTGAGGTGGTACGCAAACTTTAACATAGCTTTCTTAATAATATGCATATTCTAAGTGGAAAAAGGGACAAAATTCCTACAAAATGCTTGATACAGTTGTCTGCTCTTGTTTATATATTGGAGTCATGTTGGTAAAGAAGTATGAAAAATATGAAAACAATATGTCAAGGGATACATAAAATATTCGAGGTGGTACGCAAAAAATATTGATAAATCTAAGTCAAAAAAGGGCCATAATTCTTACAAAATGCTTGATACAGTTGTCTGCTCTTGTTTATATCTTGGGGTCATGTTGGTAAAGAAGTATCCAAATTATGAAATCAATATGTCAAGGGACATAGAAAATATTTGAGGTGGTTAGCAAATTGTAACATAGATTTATCAATAATATCCATATTCTAAGTGGAAAAAGGGCTATAATTCTTTTAAAATGCTTGATACAGTTGTCTGCTCTTGTTTAGATATTGGGGCCATGTTGGTTGAGAAGTATGCACAATATGAAAGCAAAATGTAAAGGGACATAGAAAATAATTGAGATGGTACGCAAACTTTAACATAGATTTATCAATAATATGCATATTCTTACAAGAATAAGGGCCTTCATTCTTACAAAATGCTTGATACAGTTGTCTTCTCTTGGTTATTGATTAGGGTCATGTTGGTAAAGAAGTATGCAAAATATGTGAGCAATATGTCAAGGGACATAGAAAATATTTGAGGTGGTACGCAAACTTTAACATAGCTTTCTTAATAATATGCATAGTCTAAGTGGAAAAATGGCCTTAATTCTTACAGAATGGTTGATACAGTTGTCTGCTCTTGTTTATAGATTGGGGTCATGTTGGTAAAGAAGTATGCAAAATATGAAAGCAATATGTCACGGGACATAGAAAATATTCGAGGTGGTACGCAAACTTTGACATAGATTTATCAATGATATGCATTAATTATTCTTGCATAAGTGGAACAAGAGATGTGTTTGTCAAAAACACAATGCCCCCTAATGCGCCGCTTTTTTTACCTTTGACCTTGAAGGATGACCTTGACCTTTCACCACTTAAAATGTGCAGCTCCTTGAGATACACAGGCATGCCAAATATGAAGTTGCTATATTCAATATTTAAAAAGTTATTGCAAAACTTTACTGTACAGTAAAGTTTTGGGACAGAATAACAGACAGAAAGAAAGAAAGACAGGCCAAAAACAATATACCCCTGATCTATCGATCCGGGGGCATAAACAGGGACATAATTTATACAACATGCTTCATACAGTTGTCTGCTCTTGTTTATAGATTGGGGTCATGTTGGTAAAGAAGTATGCAAAATATGAAAGCAATATGTCAAGGGACATACAAATATTTGAGGTGATATGCAAACTTTAACATTCCAACGCCCACACTCACGCCTACGCCGGGGTGAGTAGGATAGCTTCACTATATATATTTCATATAATATAGTCGAGCTGAAAACAAATACAAGTATATAATATTTTATCGCCATATTTGTGTACTTTTCTGTCATATCCAGTGCTACAACTTGCCATATGTCCTCATTTAACAACTTCGTAACATAATGTCAACATGTTGACACATTTATCTTAATTATCTTATTAATTCAACATTGGACTGTAACTATGACTATTTGAATAGTTATACATTGAAGGAATGGATACATTTACATGTGCTTTGACAAATATGTTTTCGCCGTACGGCGAATATTTGAAAAATAAATTTTTTAGTTATGATTCTTCGAGTCTGCACTAACTGAGTCCCGGCTTTGAACCAATAGTTTGTTATTATAGAAGTGTATTGTGAACCTGTTCAACAGATGGGATTGTTTTACTGTGCTCTTGTTTTATCTTTCATTCAAATCAGACATTATAAACAATGACAATGAAATCAGCTATGAATTGTTGAGTATCTCACACAATGGTTAATATGATGTGCTACTCTGATAGCAATCTCGAAAAAACACCCAGTCAGAGAATTCATTTTTATTTTATGCTTTCTGGTGGTCTATAGAGAAATATCAGTAAAATAAAACTGGTATTTCACTGTTTTATACAGTGAAAAATAACAGTGAAAAATATTGATATTTTTCACTGTTTTACTGTGAAATGACGTCAATTTGTTGACGAAATGACGTCATAAATCCAGCGCAATTATCCAGTTAACTTTTTTATAATGTAAATAAACGGTGAAAAAAGCATAAATAAAAATAAAATTTGATGGATTCGAAGAAAAATCGATTTTAATTCACTCGTGATCATAAAAAATACATATTTTCACTCATGGCTGCGCCACTCGTGAAAATATTATTTTTATATGATCACTCGTGAAATAAAATCGATATTCCATTGAATCCAACAAATACCCTCTATGTATTTAAAAATGATACATCGAATACAGGAATGTCGTATTTTTTTTGATTTAACAAACACTCAAACAGGAATTTTTTTATGCATGTTTTTGCAAAGTTTCAAATGATAGCAATCTAGCCACGCAATTTGAATATTTCAATATGGACTAGCTAACCACATGAAACAAAAACTGCCTATCCCTGCACTAACATGACTCCTTTTGCACAATGCTATCTGAAGCATATGGAAGTAAACATTAATTTCATCAGTTATTTTTTTACAATTTGCAGTGATGCTCAGCAAAATAAAAAGCAAAGGGCAATAACCCCAATAGCAGTACATTTAAAGTTATGGTTCTTGTACTCTGCCCCTGGTCTCAATTGATTGGTGTTTGTTTTTAAATACGTGTGACCTAATGACCCTGAAATCAATAGTTATCTTCCTTCTCTCCCAACAACATACCAATGGTCATGATTTTAAGTACAAGTGTTCTGTAAATATTTCTATATTACAAATAACACCTGCTATGCAATTATTTAACAATGTCTGACAAAACGCCAATCAAATGAACCACTATGACTGCTAGTTTCAGTCGCCGCAAAACATGGCCTGTACAATTTTGTAAGATCCAACCTGTTGAGAACGAATTTGTTGCTGATGTTTTTTATTGCTTAAAAACTTTTACGCGTTTTAAAAATAATGACAATGTCTTTAAACCAGTGTTTTTCAGCATCAACGCTCTTTCAGCTGGCAAACATGATTTTTAGATGGAAGACAATAAACAAGAAAAAACGCTATTCAGCGAAAATTAATAAAAACAACAATCCAATGAATGACGGAAATCATAAAAAGGATGTATGAATGAAAAGCGTGTTTCATGGAGAATACGTTTTGGAAACAACATATTTTTCTTACAATGCATGTATTGAGTGTCATAGAACGAGAACGAGTGTTTGTTAAATGGATTTAATGTTAGTGCTTCAAATAAAACAAGAAACTGTCGTTTAATAGGAGAACACAGCCTCAAAGAGAAAAGGCTCAGGTTCATGGACAATTGTGTACACATAAAATGGAACACTAAAAGTGTATTGATTTTGATAGTTGAGCGTTAACCAAAGTTTTCAATTCATATTTATATTTGACATACAATAGTCTTGGATTCAACCCTTTGTTCATATTAGTTCATGTAATGTTCATGACATTGAAGGTGCTTATGACCGATATGGCAATTGATTTGAATGTCCTCATCACATGTGTATTACAGACATACAATGACAGACTGGACATACAGTCACCACACTAGACATACAATGACACACTGGACGTTCAATCATCACACTAGACATACAATGGCATACTGGACATACAGTCATCATACTAGACATACAATGGCATACTGGACATACAGTCATCATACTAGACATACAATGGCATACTGGACATACAGTCATCATACTAGACATACAATGACATACTAGGCATACAGTCATCACACTGGACATACAATTACATACTGGACATACAGTAATGGCACAGGACATACAATGGCATACTGGACATACAGTCACCACACTAGACATACAATGACACACTGGACGTTCAATCATCACACTAGACATACAATGGCATACTGGACATACAGTCATCATACTAGACAAACAATGACATACTGGACATACAGTAATCACAGTGGACATACAATGACATACTGGACATACATTCGGCATCATATAGTATGTGCTTAAAAAACTATTTATGCACATTGAATTTTTACTGGCTGTCTGCATTCTGTGAGTTTCAAGATCTGGCTAAACTGTAGCTGTACAATGACTTCAGAGTGGACAACACACAATTTAAGCTTAAGTCAGTAAGTTTTTTAAGTCTATTGGAATTTATTTATAAATAGTGTGTGTTCTCATCCCAAAGAAGTAATATTTTCTTGTGTATTAAAGGTATAAATATGCATTGAAAATACCAAACAATAATTTAGATTAAACAAGAGCACCGCATAGCAGGTGCCAAAGCTTGGCTGTGGGTGATGCTTCGAATAAATGAAAGCTTGTCAGAAGAAAAGGAAGAAAGGTACGTGGCGAGAAGAACTCATCTGAGATTTTGCATCTGTAGATATAATACTTTCATTTTAAGGACTTCTACCAAGTAATCCCAGCCAGTGAGGTGATCGGAGCCAACATGGTCCTGCAGATCAGCAAAAATTATCATGCATTGCAAAATGAAATTAATAATAATGTGTGGTTGAATATGCATATGGTATTTGAAATACATCAAAATAACTAACTTGCATACTCACGATAATAATGTATTTTCTGATATAAAAGAAACAATAGAACAATCAAATAAAGTAAAATAAGGTTATGACTTAAAATTTGTAAAGGAATTATTGTAAAATGTCCACATACTTTAAGTATCAAAGAAATTTGGGTACTAGTATTAGACAACACATTATGACCTCTATCTTTAACATAGTGAAACAAAAGAGAATATGATGGTTCTAAAGGTCATTAAGGTGCATAAACTCTGAAGGCTGTAGGTGGAAGAACTCTCATTTTAGAAGCATTGTTTAATGAATTACCGTTGGTCACAGTGACCTTGACCTTTGACCTAGTGACCCAAAAATGGGTATGGCGTGTAGGTGCATCTACATATGAATTTCAAAGTTGTAGGTGGAAGCACTTTGATTTCAGAGCCTATGTTAAAGTTTCATATTAGAAGTCACAGTGACCTTGACCTGGGCCTAGTGACCTAACAATGGGTGTGGCGTGTAGAACTCATCAAGGTTCAGCTATGAAGTTTTAAAATTGTAGGTGGAAGCACTTTGATTTTAGAGTCAATGTTAAGGTTTTAGCACAACGCGGACGGCAGACGCCGGACGATGGATGAGATCTTACTATGGCAATACCTCGATTTTCTCCGAAAACAGCCATGCTAAAAATTGAAAGTTAAGATGTTCATTGCAAAACTATTGTATTAGAATTACCATTTTGCGTTTGTTAGTAATATTACACAATAAAAATCAACAACTGACAGTTCTGACTTGTCTAGGCCCTCACTAAAGCTTATACATGTAGTGAGATCAAGTTTGTTACGTGCAATTACCCAAAAATCCTTTCAAGAATACTGATACAAATTAGCTTTCCGCAAGTGTAGAATTCAGAGCTTTAGTTCAGTATAGGAAAGACATGTCTTAATTCTTTGTCCAGTTTTGACCAAGACTCTGTTCTTGTAGAAGTGTATCATAACCTAATCAACTCAAATGCTAGTTCTGATGTGATTTTCTGTTATCTTGTGTTCAATTCAGACATTACAAACATAATGGTAAGGCATTTAGTACACACACATTCAGAGTGTTATTTTCTTCAAAACTAATAAACAAAAATACAAATGCAGGGAAGTTATGTATCGTTATCGTGATTTATCAAACACCAAAACAGGAAGATTTATTTCAAAGTTTCACAGGATAGAGATCTAAACACGCAATCAGAATATTTCAAAATAAACTAGCAAACTACAGGAAACAATACCTGCTAATCCATGAAGCCTCATGACAGCGTTTTCAAAGTTTTATCTGAAGCATCAGTAAGTTAATATAAATTGCTTTAGTTCAATGTTTTGTTACAAAACGTACTTAGATATTTGATTACTTACTCGAAAGATTTCGAACTGTCAACATGGTGCTAAAAAATATTACAGGTGTGAGTATCATACCCAGTGCAACTTGATTAAGTGAAGATACGGTTAACATATGTATTAATACATACTGCCTTTTGCTGTACTAATACAAAGCTCTTGATCAGGAATGACCAAACAAGTACTGATTAAAAAGCAGTTAACAAATAAATTTAAAGAAGCATTGCTACTAATTGTGCCAAACAATTAAATATCACATAACCTAATCACTATAATTGTTTTCATAAACTGATGCATGTATTTATATAAATTTACTTTTAATTTTGTTAATACTTCATTTATTTTCATAAATTATTGAGCAACAATTTTTCCGACATGTCAGACTTTCAATGTGTCATGTCTTGTTTGTGAGCCGGAATTCAATCATTTCCTAGGCCTAATTAATCCACAGTCGCCAATTTGTAGTCTACATGTATGTTTAACAAGGTTTTACTATAGCTTTTAAAGGAAAAATGTAGCCCCATCCCCTAAGGCCACGTTATTAAAACAACCAGTCTCTTTTTCAAACTCAGCTGAGATATCAGAAGAACAAATGTTATGACCAAGTTTCATGAAGATTTGACTTAAAACTAAGACTTTAAGACTCTTAAGATTGTTAACAAGGTTTTAATGTAGCCAATATACAAAAACATATATAAGGAAAACTGCCCCGCTGCCTGAAAGCCATGTTTTCAAACAGAACAGAACCATTTTAAAATTCAGCTGATATATTGTTGGGACAAAATTGTTTTAACCAAATTTCATGAAGATTGGACTAAAACTAAGACTTTAAGAGTGTTAAATTTTTTTTACCATAGCCAATATATATACGGGTATACATAATTATATAAGGAAAAATGCCCCGCTGCCAGGCAGCAATGTTTTTCAACGGACCAGAACCATTTTCAAACTCAGGTTAAATGTTTTTGGAAAATGTTTTGACCAAGTTTCATGAAGATTGGACAATAAATGTGGCCTCTAGAGTGCTATAACAAGGTAAATGTTGACGGGGCACGACGGACAACCGACACACAGTTATCACAAAAGTTAATAAAAACAGTTCAACAAATCACAATTTTAAAAATAAAATTGGCCTTTTTTTACTGTTTTTAACACAACAAGTCAGTTGTTAATAGATTGCAGCGGCTGTTTTCATAAAATACATGTTAAAATTTGTGAACTTGGGTCGAAATTGTGAGATGGCGATCCAATGACACTCTACAAGAAGATTATGACCAAAATGCGTCTGCAAACCAAGTTAATATGATAAGGCAAAGTGGAAATTATTGCTTATATTGATGTTTGGCAAGAATTGAAAAATAATGATAACAATAGAGTATGCAGTAATCTGCTAGTACTATAATTATTACATGGGGTAGGTGATAGCTTATTGAGAGCACATTAATATGCAGTCCAACCTGCCAATAAAGACAACTCAATGGATTTGATCATTGTGATCTTTGTTCACATGTGGTCTTTATTCGCAGGGTGGACTGAAACTTTGCAAAAATGCTAGTATAAGCTTTTAACAGGTACCTTATCTATGTACGTGCTTTATTGTTTAAATGTGTGAAAACTAATGCATGTGAAATGTAATAAAGGATTGAAAACACAGTATTGTGATTAGCGTCCATAAACCACTTATGAACTAACTCATGCTCTGACGCGTAATCCGACTCACGCTCAGGGTTTTTACTTTCAGAGTTAAAGTTCCCCTCAAACTTGTCCAATATCTCACGTTTTCGCTTCAGAATGTTCTGGATTTCAGTTTTGACTAAACCAAGATCACTAGACCGACGTGTGAACTGGTAAGATGTTTATCACATGACTATCACAGCATCATCATGTGGCCATGGTTTTATACAAACAAATAAAAAAAAAGAAAAATTAGACAATAATCAAGAATTTTTTATTTGTCCATTATAGAACGTTATTACAGAAATAATGCATGTTTGATTCTGTCTTTTCTCACTAAGATTTTTTGTGTGTATAGAGTAAACAGACTAGAGCTATCACTAAAGCTGATAAAAACATACCCTGCAATACCAAATACATAAATATAGACAAACATGTTTCATTGTGACTATAAATTATGTGAAAAAAGATATAACATTTGCATGTGACATTTTAAGATCCTATCCTGTTTTTAATGATATGCAAGGCGCCTACCTGGCTACTGAACACCTGAGAGCAATAAAACGCAAACATAAAATATGCTATCCCTCTGAAATAAACCCACCTATCCAAAACGAAGTAACATAATTGATGTGGTATGTGATATCACAATTATATTACAGACGTTGTCCATTGTATCATATTAACACCAAACAATGTTATTTCTTTAATTCACCACATGACATGGCAGTGAAGTTTCTATTTGGCTGAAAACAGATTATAGCTGATATGGTTACAAAATGTTTTTTTTTAATTATTATTATAAATGTGAATCTAGTTACCACAGGAATATCATATTTCTTTTTATGATAAATACCCTGCTTTGGAATGTGTAAATTCCATCTATCAATTGAATCACATAGAATGAAAATGAAATGCATAACAAAATATTAAGAACAAAAGCAAGTGTAATACAGAGGATAAACCCCTTTCCATAAATTCCTTAAAACAAGCTATGTGCAATAATTAAGTAGACTAATTTTTAATTTGCATACAGGACTAGTTAGCAAGTAATTTATTATTTTTCAAACGGTACCGCTTTTAAAACCAAAAGTAGAATTTCTAGACATACACGTCCATTCATTTCAACAAACGCGATTATTTTTAAGTTTTAAAAAGCACACAAGACGGCTTTCTACCTTGTAACTACCAGATATGTTCTAATTGGCATAGATAACATCAAATCGATAGCCATGTTAGCAAGTAATTTATAATTTTTCAAACGGTACTGCTTTTAAAACCGAAAGTAGGATTTCTAGATGTATACGTCCATTTCGACAAACGCGATTATGTTTAAGTTTTAAAGCGCAAAAAGATGGATTTCTACCTTGTAACCACCAGATATATTCTAATTGGCAAAATGTACATAACATATGTTTCTTATGTATACTAAAATTTACTATGCAAAATAAGGTGTGTGGCTTTAAGTCTGATCTTTCCTCATTTCAGCCATTTCTCAAACAAGTGAATACAAAACAAAGAAATATGATATCAATGTACAATAAACTATAAAGCTGATGGCAATAACAACAAGTTGACATGAACATGCGTTTAAAATGCAAATCACATAAACTGGTTACTTAGCTGAAATTTCATGTGGATTAAAGGACTTTTGTTAAAGTGGCAATAACACATGATCTATATGACATCAAACTACATGTATATCATTTCTGCAAACCTGACAAAGATACGCTGTATTTATTATTAGGGGAAGTTTAGCTTGCCTTCAAAGTGAATTTCCCACTCAAAATACAAATTTGTAGCAGTATCCCGCCATTAATTTGATGAAATAAAAAGCAAGATGATCAGATATCTAATCTAGAGGAAGCCAGGGAAGTTCTCATACAAGTTTGACATTTTCTTTCACAAAACTCAGGTTTTGTTCCCACAGATAAAGATATAAAAATGTAATAAAAGCTTAGACAATTATCTTCCTAATGCACTTAAAATCGTTGAGTTTTATATGTTGTTCCAACTGTTTATTTTTCATTCACAACTACAATCTCTCAACTGTTACTATGCTCCTCCCACTGAAAGCACCAAGTAATGACTCTGACCAGGGTCTTTGTTTTCATTTACAAGTATTATTACTCATATAAACATTAATGAGTACCGTATATGTCACGATTATATTTTATATTGATGTAAACTGCATTTCTCTAGGACTTTCGTAGCTAAGAACAAGTCCAAAAGCTTTCAAGTCCTTATTTTTTTTAAATAAAGAAATCATACTAAATGCTGAACCTAGTATAAAATTCTACATAACAAGGGCTGTTTGTAAAACATGCATGCCCCCCATATGGACTGTCCGTTGTAGTGGCAGCCATTGTGTGAATACGTTTTTTGTCACTGTGACCTTGACCTTTGACCTAGTGACCTGAAAATCAATAGGGGTCATCTGCGAGTCACGATCAATGTACCTATGAAGTGTCATGATTCTAGGCAAAAGCGTTCTTGAGTTATCATCCGAAAATCATTTTACTATTTCGGGTCACAGTGACCTTGACCTTTGACCTTGTGACCTCAAAATCAATAGGGTTCATCTGCGAGTCATGATCAATCTACCTATGAAGTTTCATGATCCTAGGCATATGCGTTCTTGAGTTATCATCCGAAAACTATTTTACTATTTCGGGTCACAGTGACCTTGACCTTTGACCTAGTGACCTCAAAATCAATGGGGGTCATCTGCGAGTCTTGATCAATCTACCCATGAAGTTTCATGATCCTAGGCGTATGCATTCTTGAGTTATCATCCGGAAACCATTTTACTATTTCGGGTCACTGTGACCTTGACCTTTGACCTAGTAACCTCAAAATCAATAGGGGTCATCTGCAAGTCATGATCAATCTACCCATGAAGTTTCATGATCCCAGGCGTATGCATTCTTGAGTTATCATCCGGAAACCATTTTACTATTTCGGGTCACCGTGACCTTGACCTTTGACCTAGTGACCTCAAAATTCATAGGGGTCATCTGCAAGTCATGATCAATCTACCCATGAAGTTTCATGATCCTAGGCGTATGCGTTCTTGAGTTATCATCCGGATGCCATTTTACTATTTCGGGTCACCGTGACCTTGACCTTTGACCTAGTGACCTCAAAATCAATAGGGGTCATCTGCGAGTCATGATCAATCTACCTATGAAGTTTCATGATCCTAGGCGTATGCGTTCTTGAGTTATCATCCGACAACCACCTGGTGGACGGACCGACTGACCGACCTACCGACCGACCGACATGAGCAAAGCAATATACCCCCTCTTCTTCGAAGGGGGGCATAATAATAATATGTGAAACGCAGGTGATTTCCTTACCAAATTGAATTACTTAATTTGAAATGAACACATCTTTGTAAAACCTCCAAAACATGCCAGCCACCATACAGGAACAAGGTGCTTATTTTTATGATGTAAATGTTAACCCCTACACCATTAACTAAATACATTTTATTATTCCTAAGTAAATTAATTATCCAATTATGATGCAAAATGCAATATTTGAGGGAACACCATGATAACATATATATTACCCTGTATGGATGGTGCAACAACAATAAATGCGACAGGGGACACGTTTGCAACTTGAACATAAATTTCGTCCTGCGCATGCACATTTTCTATAACTTTGTGTTCACGGCAAATGTAGGACGCAAAGGTAAAAATCACTTAATTAAAAAACGATTTCAATTGTCACAAAGATACACTCATCATTAAAAAAAAGGTTGTACACATTGGACAAAGTCTCAATCTAGTTCTCTAATTTCTTACTTTGTCATTTAATTGTGATCTAGACCTTTAACATAAGGACTTGGTAAATGTGTGCCTTTAACAATAGCAGGGCCCTTGCTACACTTTTGAGGAATTGGGTCCGGGGCCCTTAGAGGGGGGAATTTTCCGTCATTTTGGGCGAAAAGGGGAATTTTAGAAGATCTTTTCACCAACCATTCAACACTTAAAATTACTATTGTTTAATGTAATTTACATATATATACATGTAATCAAAGGTTAATAGCACAATACCAGCTGGCACAATAGGTGTAAAGGAAGAGGGGGGAATTTTTAGCAGAAATAGGGGGAAAAGTATACTGTTTTAAGGGGGAATGGGGCTAAATTGTGGTCCCTAAAACAGCCAATCAAGGGCCCTGAATAGCACAGTTATTTCACGATCCTAAATTGGCTCAATACTATGTTATGAACTTTGACTTTGTTTCATGAAGTTGAGTAAGACATTTAAGATGAACTAGTAGCCTGGTTTTTGCTTATGACACTCCATCTCATAAATCTGAGAATTTTTTGCAGTCAAGTAATGCTGGACAAATTTATACTCCAGACAAAGTGCAAAGTTCTAATTTTCTTATTTTGACCTTTGACCCAGGTTTGTGACCTTGACCTTAAACCTGGTTCTTACATGTGTCATTATTATGCTGACCTCTTATGGCAACATACATGTAACAATCTATATAAGCATATGTTGTAAGGTTCTCTAGCTATTTGGTGCTGTGTTTGTGTAATATTCCCCTGTGACCTTAACCTCCGAATGGTTCACTTTTTTTCACTTCTTGAGTAGCCAGCATAATATGTTGGAGGAGAGAAGGTAAAATAGAAGTTAATTTCAGGATCTATACATATTGTGCAGAGCATAAAACGACTAAAGACAATAATTCAACGAAAATTGGGCTTAGTCTTAAGTCTGTATTTTACCATTTCAGGGAAAATATTTTTTATAAAGGGAAAAAACAAGGCCAATAAATTGACTGATAATCAAACAATAATTCACTTGAATTTGTTGGAAATCACAACAAGTTTTTCAAAAAAGTTTCATTATTGCAACATTAAATTTAGCACATAAACAAACAGAGTAAGGCAAGAAAGACTTTTAAAATTAGTATCTTGAGAAATTAAATTTGCCCTGCATGACATTATGGAAATGAGTGTTTCTTGCTAACAGACTAGAGTTTTACATTAAACAGTAAACATGGATCAAAAATGCTCTGAAATAAATTTTTTTCAAATATACACCAAAATGAATCATTCCTATACAGTGTGTTCATAAAGTGGTATATATATCACATCTGAAATGTGACATATTAATATGCTATCTTGCATTTAACAAAACGCAATGCGCTTTCAAGGCTACCAAACACCTGGGCTAGACTTAAAGCAAACATGAAATACATAACACCTCACAAATTGTGTGGGTAAATAGAATTACCATAATCATGCCTGTTAAAATGTTCATCATAATGTAAATACATTGTTCATAAACAGCTTTATGCACTTGTTGAAATGCTTTTGACATGTCATTATTTCAATTTAATACTGCACATGTAGCATCATATGTCACCAAAACTGCTAAATAAACAACAGGTGTGTTGCTTATATTACACATATTCACAATCAACAAAGAAATCTAGACATGGCTTCTATTGAAGCACGTAATGTGAGCAGGATGTACCAAAACAATTGGTTAAAACAAGAACTGTAGGCGCTTGCACCTGTATGACAGTTGAGTAAACCGAGCTCTCTTGCGTGATGAATCAAAATGTTTTGTAATGTTTAACATATCATTTGGTACCCACACAAAAAGATATGTAAAAAATCAGTACAAATAGATGATATTGAATATTCCTATTTGGTTTAACTATTGATTCATTAAATGACCCCACTCTAGTTCAACAAAATATGTGCATTATGTTAAATATTATATACATATATATGTCAGAGACACATATGGACTGTCAGTTGTAGTGGCAGCCATTGTATGAATACGTTTTTTGGCACTATGACCTTGAACTTTGACCTAGTGACCTGAAAATCAAGAGGGGTCATCTGCTAGTCAAGATCAATGTTCCTATGAAGTTTCATGATCCTAGGCGTAAGCATTCTTGATTTATCATCCAGAAACCATTATACTATTTCGAGTCACTTTGACCTTGACCTTTGACCTAAAAATCAATAGGGGTCATCTGCCAGTCATGATCAATGTTCCTATATGAAGTTTCATGATCCTAGGCGTAAGCATTCTTGAGTTATCTGGAAACCGTTTTATTGTTTCGAGTCACTGTGATCTTGACCTTTGACCTAGTGACCTGAAAATCAATAGAGATCATCTGCCAGTCATGACCAATGTACATATGAAGTTTCATGATCATAGGCCTAAGCGTTCTTGAGTTATCATCCGGAAACCATCTGGTGGACGGACCGACGGACTGAGTGACGGACCGACATGAGCAAAACAACATATTCCCCCTTCTTCGAAGAGGGGCATAATTATACTTCCAAAATATTGTCACATAAGTATTTCAAGCATACAGCAGGAACGTTGAAGGTGCATAAACACTAATATTTACAGCAGTATCATAGTATTTTGAAAGAATTGAGTAAATAACCTTAACTTCATTGACGTTGCCAATAATATTATAATGCTGTTCTATAGAGAGTGCAAATGGTATAATTTGTCAAGAGTCGCTCACCTGAGATAATAAGAAATGACCTGTTTTTTGCAGCCCAAGATATCAATGAAACAAATGTTCTAACCAAGTTTCATGAAGAATGAACAACAAATGGCCCCCTGGCGGCCATGTTTTTTTTAACAGAGCTGAACCATTTTAAACTCTTCCAAGATATGTCCAAATTTCATGAAGATAATGTCTTCTAGACTGTTCTCATGTTTTCACTATATACATATAAAGAAAACTGCCCCACTGCCTGGTGCCCATGTTTTTCCACTTATCACAACTATTTTCAAACTCGTCCGAGACATCCACATTACTAATGTCTTGACAAACTTTTATGATGATTAAGCAAAAAATGTGACTTCTAGAGTGGTCACAATCTTTTTTACTATATAAATATAAGGAAATAGACCCCCCTCTCGCGGCCATGTTTTTTTTATAGATGCAAACCATTTTCAAACTCAACTGTCGTATCCAGGTGTGGTAGTGTGGTCTCACTTACTTACACAAGTGATCTGGTCACGGGATGGTTACGAGTTATGTAACTTTGTGAGCACTTATGTAATGCGGAAATATTAATTCCAGAATCGCTTATTTCCGGTCAGGATAACACTGCTGACTACCCGGCTACAAAAAGTCCACATATTTATGCGGAAAATGTTTGGACAATTGTATGCAGAGTATTGGAATAGTCAATTTCCACACCTTTTTCGCAGTTTTTCGAGAATTAAACAAAAAAGCGAGGTGAAGTATGCGGACATTTGTATGTGGAATAATGTTTAAAAATGGGGACATTTGTTTGCGGAAACCATAGATATATGCGGACATTTATATGTGGAAACAGCAAATATATGTGGACATTTTTATGAGGAAAAATTCGGACAATTATATGTGGAAAAAATGCGGACAATTATATGCAGACAATTTTCCGCATGCAATTACAGCCTAGAGATACCAGGGGGGTAGTTTATAGTAAGAGTTCAACAATTAATTGTTGAGTTTAAATTTAAACAAGAGGGCCAAGATGGCCCTAGTTCGCTCACCTGAAAGGAGTCGGTTCATTCAATCTTAACCAAATGTCAAACTTGACCTAGATATTGTCCAGACAAACATCCTGGTCAAGTTTCATCATTATTTCATCTGCGAGTCATGATCAATGTACCTATAAAGTTTCATGGTCCTAGGCATAAGCATTCTTGAGTTAACATCCGGAAACCATTTTCTAAGTTTAGTTACCGTGACCTTGACAGCCATTGTGTGAATACGTTTTTTGGCAATGTGACGTTGACCTTTGACCTAGTGACCTGATAATCAATAGGGGTCATCTGCAAGTCATGATCAATATACCTATAAAGTTTCATGAACCTAGGCATAAGCGTTCTTGAGTTATCATCCAGAAACCATTTTACTATTTCAGGTCACCATGACCTTGACCTAGTGACCTGAAAATCAATAGGGGTCATCTGCGAGTCATGATCGTTTTACTAATGAAGTTTCATGATCCTAGGCATAAGCGTTCTTGAGTTATCTTTCAGAAACCATTTTACTATTTCAGGTCACCGTGACCTTGACCTTTGACCTAGTGACCTAAAAATCAATAGGGTTCATCTCCGAGTTATGATCAATGTACCTATGAAGTTTCATGATCCTAGGCTTAAGTGTTCGTGAGTAATCATCTGGAAACCATTTTACTATTTCGGGTCACCGTGACCTTGACCTTCGACCTAGTGACCTGAAAAGCAAAAGGGGTCATCTACCAGTCATGATCAATGTACCTATGAAGTTTAATGATCCTAGGCCTTAGCGTTCTTGAGTTATCATCCGAAACCATTTTACTATTTCGGGTCATCGTGACCTTGACCTTTGACCTAGTGATCTGATAATCTATAGGGGTCATCTGCGAATCATGATCAATATACCTATGAAGTTTCATGATCCTAGGCCTCAGCGTTCTTGAGTTATCTTCCAGAAACCATTTTACTATTTCAGGTCACTGTGACCTTGACCTTTGACCTAGTTACCTGAAAATCAATAAGGTTCATCTACGAGTTATGATCAATGTACCTATGAAGTTTCATGATCCTAGGCCTAAGCGTTCTTGAGTTATCATCCTGAAACCATTTTACTATTTCGGGTCATCTTGACCTTGACCTAGTGACCTGAAAATCAATATGGCTTATCTGCGAGTCATGATCACTGTATCTATGAAGTTTTATGATCCAAGGCATAAGTGCTCTTTTTTGGTGCTTGAAGGAACATTTTAGTCACTCTGACCCTGTTGATCAGAAAGTCAATGTATTTTTTAATGTCAATGATATATAGTCAATATGCTAGTTTCAACTATGTTAACCCATGTTTAAGTGACGGATATGATATAAAAAAACTGGTGGTTTTACAACAAGCGGGCATATGTGACTTCAATCCAAAACACATGAAATAGATAGTTACAGGCTTTGATGACACAGTGAAATGACTGATGGCAAATTGCGCTCTTAAAATGTGACCCATTTGACTTCAGAGTATATTATTTCTGCAGACCTGAACAAGATATGCTGTGAGACAATTTAGTTTGTCATATATACGTACACGATCGCTGAAATGATGAATACAGGGACAAAAATTGACCTAGTCAAACCTAGTTATTTTATACATTCCAATTATGGAAATTGAAATAAACTTAACAAAGACTGTCCACTTACTTAATCCAATTCATACTGCACATTGTGTTTCATCATTGTCAGCTAAACTGTATAAATTTACATTATTAATATAAAATTACACTTATTTGTATTCACAAATTTATCCGCTCCTTAAAGACATATTTAGATCAGGATGTACTTGATCAAATATCACATTATACAAATCTGCACCTGTAGAGGCGAAACAAAATACCCAAATATTTTCGTGACATAAAGTACATTTTGAGAATGCTGTAAAGATGAATTACTAACATAAAACAACTCAGTTAACCGCCATTTGTAACACTGTCAGCCTAGGCTGGTCAAAGTCATGGCAAAAAAGAGTTAATGATAACATGATCATGGTATTAAATATTTTAAGTAAACAACACAATTTACAATAACACTGTTCTATTGATCTACAAAAAGTTTTACAATTGACCAGTTAAGTAGTTTCTTTTCTTTACATTTAGTATTAGATTGAATCTAACATGATTTTTTTATGAACCATTGTGTTAGTTAATTAACAGCTCATGAACTCCAAATGACACCAAAAAGGTTAATACAAGTAGTTTTGTTCAGGGATTTCAGAAGACGCAGAAGCCTGCGTTTTGACGCTAGCAAATAAAAAATGACTTGTTTTTGACGCAACCCTCTTTTCTGCCATGCATCATTTTGATGCATCGAAAATTTGACCCGTACGTCAGTCAGTTATCGAGTTCCATGATAATAAATCCCACTGTGCTCTTAATTGAAATTAATGTTTCTGTATTTGAAACTCGGTCTTTAAGCGAGGGAATACCCCGGGCGTTGTTTATCTTATCTCATCTCCTCCAATACACATGTCACCTTCTAAATAGTGCGTGCGCACTAACTGGGTAATTAGCAGCAGCGATTACATGAAAATTGATTGACCATCCCATAGTTGCAGTTTTTTTTGCAAACTTGTAGACGGCACGGTTAAAGTAAGTCGGCAAAAGTAATTAAAGAAAAAACAAAATTGATCAAAGGTCTATTAATTACATAGATCCACTAGTAAGTCCAGCGAGTTTTGTCAGTTTGTTAATCCAGCGATAATTACGAGTAACACCCATCTTATATAAACTGGCATCACAGTTCATTTTTTATACTAACATATTTTGGACATGTGTAGACTATTCGGATAAACAGTAATACTAGATGTTCCATGCATTTTGATTGTGTTTTGTTAGAAAAGCTATCAAAGGGAGGATGATAATATAATGACGATAAATATGTGATGAAAAGGTGCTACCGGTACATACCTTAAATTGCTTAAATGTGTTAAAAGACTTAAATGTTTTAAAAGGAAGTAGATTTTAATGTACCAATTCATTAAAATATGTTGTGTTCTTATCATCGTATTGTTATTTAATAAAGCAATATAACTTTTTAAGATATTATGTTACTCTTAGAGCATATTTTGATCTACAAAATTGAATAATACAGACGAAAACACAATTAACGCGCTTCAAAATTGACCCCAGCATTTTTCAATTTGACTCCTCAAAATTTCAGTCCAGGGGTCATTGACTCCTGGTTTTTAAAATCTATTGAAATCCCTGTTTGTTATTCATGAACTTTTCATGAATCTGTGGTCCATTATAAGGCTAACAAGTTAAGTAATCACAGTTTCACATTTACATTTTACTACACACTAACTACACAAAGTAAAATAATAAACTTTACCATAATTTATAAAAATTTGGTTCATGGACTTTCAGTTTGTAAATAAAGAAATTCATTTATTGTATGATAAATCAATTAAAAAGGTGCATACATTTAATTTTATTATCATAAATTTGAACAAGGGCTGTTTGTAAAACATGCATGCCCCCCATATGGGCTGTCCGTTGTAATGGCAGCCATTGTGTGAATACGATTTTTGTCACTGTGACCTTGACCTTTGACCTTGTGACCTGAAAATCAATAGGGGTCATCTGCGAGTCACGATCAATGTACCTATGAAGTGTCATGATCCTAGGCAAAAGCGTTCTTGAGTTATCATCCGAAAATCATTTTACTATTTCGGGTCACAGTGACCTTGACCTTTGACCTAGTGACCTCAAAATCAATAGGGGTCATCTGCGACTCATGATCAATCTACCCATGAAGTTTCATGATCCTAGGCGTATGCGTTCTTGAGTTATCATCCGGAAACCATTTTACTATTTCGGGTCTCCGTGACCTTGACCTTTGACCTAGTGACCTCAAAATCAATAGGGGTCATCTGCAAGTCATGATCAATCTACCAATGAAGTTTCATGATCCTAGGCGTATGCGTTCTTGAGTTATCATTCAAAAACCATTTTACTATTTCTGGTCACTGTGACCGTGACCTTTGACCTAGTGACCTCAAAATCAATAGGGGTCATCTGCGAGTCATGATCAATGTACCTATGAAGTTTCATGATCCTAGGCCCAAGCGTTCTTGAGTTATCGTCTGACAACCACCTAGTGGATGGACCGACAGACCGACCGACAGACGGACCGACCGACATGAGCAAAGCAATATACCCCCTCTTCTTCGAAGGGGGGCATAAAAAAATAGGTACTTATAGTTAATTTATGTAATGAGTACAAAAGTATCTACAATCTCTTGCACGACGGTTACATTACCTTCACCTCTGTGTTGGGCTCAGAACGGACTATTTTTATGAGAGCTCCTAATTCATGTGATGATCATTCCAATCGTTCATCATGATGGTTTTAATATACTAAACAATCTCTTGCACGACTGTAACATTTCATTCACATTTAAAGCAAACCATCTCATACCATAATATCTTATATCAGTCTTTATGCATTATGATAATATGGATATGGTTATTTGATGTTAACAAACCTACATTTTTGTGTCTCAGTGTCTTTAAGATATACAATTACCGTGTATATACCTACATATATTTGAATAAATCTTAAAAGGGCAATATATACAATATAAAAAGGTATTATTAGAGACAAAACCTACTTACCTGTTGGTACAAAGCTTTCAAAATCACTTACCATATAAATTCGTATTAATTTTAATGAATCTATCACTGGTTGATTCAATCAGTCAGCCTTATACACTACGTGACCCTTGATTTTTGCCTACCGTATTTTACCATGCATAGCGCGCAGTTTTTTACCTTCAAATTTCAAAATAAAAATTCAGTGCGCGTAATACATTGACACAACGCTTTCCTGGTTGCTAAATTGCAAAAAATCCATTTCGTGATCGTAAATCTTCACAATTGTCGCCATTTTTTTATTGCAGAAAACTACACCCTATAATGTTATAGACTGAAGGGGCCGTTGTCGAAACAACAAATAGCGGGAAACGGTAGGAATGAACGGGGTAGTAACAGTTTTTGCAAAAATTAAAAGATGAAAAAAATGTCTTTGTTGGTGTTTTCACACTTCTTCATATATTTTTCATTTAAAAAAATCGAGGTATATCGATCCCCGTGTCGTCGTGGTATTGTTTGTTAAAGTTTTTGTTGTCATGAAAACTCGTCTTATTTGAAATGACACTAATTATTTCAATCATATTTCTCAACTTCGCCTTTGCTTTATTTTGATAATTTAATCCAAAGTTTAATGTTAGCAATTCCGAAAATTAACGCTCTATGTAAATTGACAGTTTGACGTCATCAAAGGAAAGCCGCTTCCTGTCTGAAGCAATAAAGCGACAAGTTTCTCGCCGACAAAATTGGCTTCCTTTGTCTAGCAATCAACATGCCGAACCAATCCTGTGTTTGTTCCTCAATGGCAATCGTCCAATTAAATAATAGCACATGCAAAGCTCCGCCTTCAAACCTTTTGCAGAGAACGGAGGTGGAGTTTAACTGTTTATTGAGCAAGTGTTTTACGTAAGTTGAATTCCGATTTGCCGAAATTACTCGGCCCTAAGCATTGAAACGACAAATACATTTATCAATGATTTTCTGATCTCTGCATTAATATGCTACCGTGCGAGTATACTACGTAGGTAACAAACCAACAATAGAGATATAGACTCGTTTTATTTTCTTTCAATAAAGACAAACAAATGATATTTGTCTAATGGCTTTACGCTGATAACGCCGATAACGCCAACTGTATGGAATTGAGCGTTCGGGTGTATTGTTTGTCTCACCATAAATTAATTAACTAGACGCAGTGAAGGCGCGAAATACCGGGTCAAACTGGATTTAATGGGAGCATCTCTTAATGGGGAAATATTTTAAGTCGATGAAAAATAAAATGGGATCCACGGACATTTGCATAAAATTGGACATTGCGATGTTGCGGGTCTGCAGAAGACTATGTCATACGATGTTGTGAGCGGCAGGTAATAAAAATGTTACACTGTTCAAATGTGAGGAATAGGTAATAGTGGTCGAATTTAACGCGCAGGGGTCTTGAAAAAACACGCGCAGTGCGCGGCAATAAGGACATGTACGGTGTTCTTGAGAGAATAATCTTATACATTGTTGAAAATATAGTGCCCTGCAACCCATGCTCCTGATCGTATAAACGCTCCCTACTTTATAACAAAATATTAAGCGCCCGAAAAACTTAGATTAAATGATTGCGCAATATAAGAATGGCGGCCATTTTCGGCCCAATTTTCAGGTTTTTGGTCTTGAATTTTTTTTCTCCATTTTGGCTTTAAAAAATCGCATACGCGTTATACATGGGAGCGCGCTATACATGGTAAAATAAGGTAATTTGCGAAGTCAAGGCGGGCATTTTGCTTTTTGGGTGGAAAATCACCGCGATTTCACGCGACTCGTCACTCCGACGTCGCGCGAGAGCAAGATAACCTTCGTGCTAAATCCCCTCAATGTTGTGGTGATTCGCTGCGATTCGCCGCAATTCGCCGTGATCGCAGTGACAACGATGACTCGCCAATTCATGCATAGAAACCGAATCGTATCGATAACTTTATACATGTACATAACGCTTCTAATGTTCACAAATATCCGATAATCCAACATCAAAAAAATAATCTTGAACATTTATGTCGGTAAATATGTTTGAGAATGTCATTAAAACAACCATATGACTACGCCATTTTTCAGAAGTGTAAAGAGTAACAATACAGCGCATAATGTGGGACACAGCTTTCATTGGACGAGCGTATTTAAATTTAGATTGATACAATACGATCTTACAAAAAATATATAATTCAAAACAAATATACCATAAGTATAAATGTTCCGTTAATTTCCCAAATGAGAATAAAAATTTATAATCCGAAACACACTTCCGATGTTTTAATGTTAACACGACATTTACAAATGCTTTCAATATAGTCATCATGTATATTTTCTGACAAAAGAGCGCGAAAATTATGCGGCAATGTACAAGGTCAAGGTGTACGAGTGTGCAAGTATTGATTTTTTATACAAACTGCGTAGCGCAGAGAACATTGAATTCTGATGATTTGGTTAAATGTTTCTTTGGTATTTTTAAAACAGTTATATCGCCAACAATTTGATATTTCTTTTAAAGTCAATTCAAATCAAACACGCCGTATCCGTATCCTTACTGATAGAAGTAAAACATAATACCTTGACTTGTATAGTTTTTTTGTTGTGAGAGACCATCTGAGTAAACGCCGAAAAATATATCCAAACTGTAATTTTTTGTCAATGCCCTTTGATCCATTATCGCACTTAATTGGCAGCGCCATCCTGTTGTTTCTGTGATTGTCACATCTTTTCACAGTTTGAACACGTACAAAGAGTGCCAATTGGACACTAGAACAAACACTATCACCCGCTGGACAGTACACACTAAATAATCAAATGTTGAGGGTTTTTTGTTTTTGGCGTGAAAACCCAGAGAAATGCATGTACATTATACATCATCATAAATATATTGAACTCTGCGAACGCTAAGTGCTACGTTGATATACTCGTGTTTTTTTATGCAAAACAAACACAATGTTTAACGGCTTTAATATATAGGCAATGATGTAATAACAACAAATTATATACCACGATGTCATAATAACATGTACTTAAAAAAAGAACAGTAATGTATTTCCGATTTCCGGCTTTTCAAGCATTGTGAATGTATGTACAACGCTCGGAAAGTAACGCGAGTAACACAAGTTCCGCATTGGAGCCTGAAGCAGAAAATAAATAAGTATAGCATATTTTAGTCCAGATAATTAGATGTAATCTACCGATTACATTTAACCTTTAAACGAAAGTGTTACTTAAACAATTTTCCGTGTCTTAAGGCACGAATATTTTGCTAAACACTATTAACAAAAGGGCTACACGTTATAATTCTTAATGAAATGCAAAAATAAGTATTGAAATAATTAATAACGTCAATAAACACACACGGTAAGATCAAAGTTTAAATAGAACACTTATATCATATTTCTCGTAAATTACCAAATTATTAGTTTCGTCGAAATCAAATACCATGTAGAGAAACAAGGTATTTATAACCGACCAATGACGAAACACTATGCAACTTTCAATTTACACAGTGCTACGCTACATGTATATTGCAACAATATGGAATTTGAACAGTGGTAGTGTATTCGGGCCTGGAATATAATTGATTGTAAGTTTTAATAAACATTCTGCTAATGTAATTAGTTAAATAATGTTTACATGTTATGTTAAATAATTATTGCATGATCATTCTTCTGCGCTGTTATATTAACTTGGAGCCGTTAAAGTTTCCGACATTACTTCATCACGTTCATGTCGGAACGGGAGTATTTTAGCTAATACGCCCATTGCATACAACAACAACAAAAGCTTTATTATTGCAATGTATAATGTAAGTGTATACATATATGTTACATGTACATGTAATGTAGTGTAACCCTTAATGTAAATCTCTTAAAAAGGTGAACCACGGCGGTTCGCGGTGATTTGCGGTGATTCGCGCTGATTGCGTAACAGCGAGATACATTGCGCGACGGTCGCCGAGACATCACCCAAATTTTCTTGTCGCTCGGAATCACCGCAATTTGTCACGTTGCGGTGATGCGAGAATCGCGGCAAAAATCACGGGTCGCGTAGTGTATGTGCCGAAGGTGTTAATAAGTTTTTTCCAAAGGAGGGGATCTGGATCAGGGGCAGATCCAGGATTTCTGTTTAGGGGGTTGGGATATTAAAAGATTTGCTGGGAGTCCAGGGGGCGCTTAGGGGCCCCTGGTGGGTTCAAGGCAAAGCCCTGCTAAGGGGTTCAGGGGACGAAGCTCCATGATTTTATTGATTTTGAAGGCTTTGACAATCACCTCTCCAGCATGTCACGCCTTATGTACTTTCATGAAAGTACCTTCTTATATTGCCAAAAAGTGCAAAGCTTATATGTAATACGGATAAACCCGGACACAGAGAGTCTATAATTAAAACATTTAGCAATTGTCTGTGATAAGTGGTAAACGTGTACGAAAAAGAAAAAAAATGAGTTTAAATAGGTGATTTAGATCTAGTTAAGTATGAAACATCAAATAAATTTACTTTACTTTGGTGATTTTAGGGGGGATGGGCATACTCAGCGCCCGCCCCCCACCCCCCCTGGATCCGCCTATGATTACCAAACATGAATACGGGTACAAGTTTATTCTGAAATAACGCAGGTATCGTTGTCATATGGGTCACTGTAGTTATTTTTCATGCACTTCAAATCACAATTTTCTGCTTGAACAAAACAAAGCTTGGGCATACCTTAGATGATTAACATAGAATCAAAGTATATGGCCTTGTTTCAAAATGAGGCAATAGTCAAGTGGTATACTGTCAACTTGCCATTTAAAAACTCAAATGACATGGGTTGGTATTATATTTTTGTCTGCAAAATATATCAATATTGAAAACATGTCTTCATCATTAATGTATAGACTAACATTTGTTCATTAATGTATAGACTAACATTTGTACATGTATAAATATGAAATTATGTCTATTTTCAGGAAATACACTGCATGGATATTTATCGACAAAAACAACATTTAACATAAATAGAAAGGCATTTGTTCACAAGTAACAATCATTAAAGAAGTGTCAATTCAGACATGAGAAATTCAGTCCCCCTTGTACAATGTTGAAGAGTTCAAATGTGAACAAGAGCACCGTCTAGCTGGAGCAGACTGTTCATCTATTTTTATTTTTAAAGGTCACACAGAAGGGACCTATCTCAATACTTCAATCAAAAGGGGGAGGGGTGAGGGTGGAGAGGGATGTATAGCCTGGGTGTATGGTCATTTCTTTCAAAAAAGAGGGGGGATTCTTGGGTGAGATGGTTGGACAGTCATTCAAAAATAAAATAATAATAATAAGTATTTGTGTTTTTTTTAACAATGTTTAAAAAAAAGATTTTCTTTTTTGTGGGAGGGGGGGTTCTGAGGTTGTGCCTGGGGTTGGTTTGGGGACCGTGTCCATTGTGGTATGTCAGGTAAGTGTTGTTTTGTCAAAGTATGAATCAAATCTGATCATTAATAAATAAGTTATGGCAATTTTAGTAAAATTTAAGAATTTGATAATAAGAGTCACTGTCAGTGTCCGACAAATCCATTGCCCGGAGCCCGGCTACCAAAATTTTTCATCGGGCTACTGATATTTTCCAGCTCTATAAATCTATAAGAGCGGTAGCCCGTTTTATTGACAGACATACGTAGAATAAACACGCTGACCATGTGTTTCTTCACTGTTTATTGCTTATAATCCGATAACAAAGTGCAATCAATTATCTAATCAGTCACCGATCACTTGCGGTAATGTCGTAAACAGTTAGAGTGTATTTTAATCATCCAATCAGAATCAACATTTGTCGTCTGCTAATAATATAATGAGAGCCCGTTGGATAGTTGGTGCACATGATGCAATATCATTTCGCAGTTTGGAATTCTTTGTTAACTGCAACAATGAGTAATAGCGACAACGTTTTTGATGTCGTTAAATATCCAAGGACGCCGAACATTAAATAAATCAAAACAATAGCGGATACTTTAAAACAGTAACGAAACCGAAAATGAATATTAATAACAACGGTGTGAATTACAATTACACTGTATCAGTTCCTTCATTATTGAAACAATTATTGTATTGTATACTGACTGCACGCAAGTGTCGTAACATACGGATGCAATACTTAAATTCGGACAGTACTTAAAGTCGGACACAAGTAAATAAATGATTTAATACTTTTGATTTCTTGAAACTCAGTATTTGTTGTTAAAAAGGGCAATTGCATTGATTAATTACACCATACCAGTCAATCGTATTGATCATCTAAACGCTTTATTTACGTTTCCAACTTAACGTGCTGTCTGAATTTAAGTACACAAACATGTGCACATACATGTAATATTTACATGTAGTATATGATTTTCTTTGATACATTTAAATTTAAGTACACGGTGCCTGTACTGTAACATTAATTAACGATATTGACTGTGTACATCAGACTACTTGCTGTATTATGTATATGTATCTTTACATATTATGTATATGTAAATGAAGAAATAAAATAAAGATGAAAACCTGCCTCTTATCATTTTGTAGGAAAATTTTATGGGCTACCAAATATTTTTATTGGTAGCCCAGTGGGCTACCTGAAAAATAAGAAATTTGTCGGACATCTATCTATAAAAAAAAATCTTAGCCTGTTGAAGTTAAGATGGACGATGGGTCAATTCACTTTAAAGGGCCCTAAATCTGTCAAATCCACGGCCGAAATTTGGCCGCATTCCCCCACCCTGAAAAGTATACTTTTTCCCCTTTTGGGGGGAAAAATTCCCCCTAACAGGCTAAGATTTTTTTTTATAGATAGATGTGTCTCAGGATTATTATGTATCATTTCTATTTTAATTTAATCTTGCCAAACATACTAAATTATGAAAAAGGCAATGAATATAGTGCAGACATGTACAAATGTAATAATTAGAGAGTAAGTAAAAAATCCCCCAAAAAGGGAAACGCCGTGAAAATTACCCCTGCTATGGGTAACAACCTACGACCCGCTTCCCCTAAAATGGATTGAGGGCCCTGAACTTTGCAGTAATATCAGATAGTCACTTACAAATTGTCCTATAAATATATATATTGCTCCGGATTCATACAAAGATTGCTAATTTGACCAGAAAACACTAGTTGGACTGCCACTATCATGCTGACAAGCAAAACTTAGAAAGGAAACATACATGTTATCTGCAACATAACACATTGTTTAAATTGCAATAATCTTAAGGATGTTTCTTATTGATTCAGGGTTTTTTTTTAGAAAAAGGGGAAGACGCTGGACGCTGGGTAAAAGGGGAAAATCGAGCGCGAAATAGACATATATGGGGAAAAAATAAAAACTGTTCATTTCAATGTCTATAACTCACCTACAGACTTCAGGGTTTTTTTTTAGAAAAAGAGGCATGTCTTTGACCTTTTTTTTTCTTAAACACATGAACATTATGATATTAAAGTCAAAGTCCTAAATAAAGTTGCAGGGGTAGCTCTAATAATGGGAAATGTTTTCAACTGGGGCCGGAGAACGTTGTCAATATTGTGATTTCAATTTCATGATGAATGGGTTGACGATCTAGATCTGCTACAGTATTGGAAGGGAAAGGTGCAGCAGCTGCGGATTGTCTACTTTCACTTTCATAATAATCCGACAGTATTAATCGATGTTGATTACATGTACCTCCGAATCCTGCTGGGTTTCAATGGTTTTTGATGATTCATTCTTAAAAAATGTGTCAACACAATTAATATTTTCCGAGTCCAAATGTTTTATTTTGTTTGTGTATGAACACCAATTGTGAGACTTTTTTCAGTTTTAACGTTTATATCTTGGCTTTCACATAACCCGGATGAAAATTTGACTGGTTTCCGGTAATTAATTGAGGAAACACCCTTCTCGCGCAAGACCGGTATCCAGTAAAATAGTCACATGATTAATACGATGAGTTGCCCGGTTTCCATGACGTAATTTAAGAGCTATATATATAATCACTGGGATTCCCAGATTTGAGTGTTCGTTGGGAGAGAGAGCGAGATCGTTGTACATCGTACAAATTGGATAAGTGTCAACTTCCCAAAAGAAAAAAAACATTTATTTGAGGGTAAAATATTATATTTTGGTGAAAAATTATATTTTTGGAGGGGAAATGTTTTTTTAGGGGAAAAATTCTGGTAGGGGAAGACGCCGAATATCGGCGTCACTTTCTTAGTAAAAAAAAATCCTGATTGATTGTAAATATTTGTGTGACACGGAAGTTTTGCCTAACTGCTCAAGATTTATTTTTTTGTTGTTAAAAAAGATCAACCAAATAGAAATGTTATCAAATACATTGTGAGTAAATGACATGTGTTAACTTACACAAATTAGTTCTATGCACTGCAATTTAGTTTACCTTCTAGCACTTTAGCAATATATCAAAGGAAAATATAACGCTGCAATTTGAAAAACTCTGATATCAATGAGAACAGCTTATGAACGCAAAATCAAATGCATACATCACTGTATCGTTGTATTATGCAGCAAAAATATTCATGTGATTTAGTTGTTTTACGCAGCGAACACATTTACTTGATTTAGTTGTTTTACAACAAAGTTAGCATACTAGTATTACACATGAGCAATTTGAGTTGAAGCCTATGTTACTATTTTGTATACCAGACTATTGGTATATTTAATATTCTAGTCTGATAGGGATATAGATTAATCCAACCTCATGGCATATTCAAATTATTCAGTTATTTGTTTCAACATTTAACCATTGGAAATGGTAGTGATATATATTAGCAACGCAAGTCCAAGGGAGACCACTCAAAAATAAAAATTGTACCAAACTTTTACAAAAAATGGTACTTGAAATGACAGGCAACACACATTTGACAGCAGACAATGACAGATCACAAAAGCATATATCTAAGAACTTTACTTTCAGTTAAGCATGCATTACATGTATGTGATTGGGCTGCATGCCACTGAGGATGTGACTGCTATTGATTTATATGTCATCTTACCTGACCCGACTTTGCGGCTTGTGATTCTTGACTTGACAACTTTTCCAACTTGACAACTTTTCCAGGCATAGTCACTTACACTTAAACAGTAGGTTGGTCAGCACAGGATTAGTGTTTGGCTTGAGTCCCACTGCTCACTTTACAACTGTTTCATCTACAACCACTTTCACCTCAACAGGAGGGAGGTTAGGACATGTCCAGTGTCTAGCTTGAATAATATTTCTGTAGCTTACTAGACAACTATTCCAACCACAGTCACTTTCACCTAAACAGTTTGGATGCAAGTACATGTCCAGTGTCTGACTCAAGTTTTCTGCTGCTCACTAAATAACTATCCCAACCACTGTCACTTCCACCTAAAAAGGAGGGGGCCAGTATAGTCTCAAGTGTTTAGCTTGAGTAACAGTTCTGCTGATCATTATATAACTGTTCCAACAACAGTCTCGTCCGCATAGACAGGATGGAGTTCCGTGAATGTCCAGCCTCTGGCTCAACTTCTATTGCTCTTGCCTACAATGCTTGAGTCCCTTGCTAGCTAACGTGTCATCTGTACATCAACTGTGTATTTGAAACAGAAAAATAATTAGCTCATTAATTATTTCCCAAAAAGGTAAACACAACTCTGTGAATACATATTATTAATACCTTAATACCTGTTCAGCCATCAAACACCGTATCAGATTCTCAAATTATGTGTGAAAATAATCTAATTGAAATCAACTTACCAACATAGCTACCTGATTTTTGGGGGGAGGGTGCAGGAAGAGTGTTTTAATCAGGGGATTCTTGTTCTTAATATCAAAAATTATCACCATTATTAGCTCTCCACTGACTGGATTTAGAGCACTTGAAGATTCATTTTGCGCTTAGGTGTAAAAATGAATAACAGGTGTAAAATTTGGTTAGCAGATTAAAGTGTAACACGTGAATTTTTACAATTTTTTCACAATTTTGCATACTCACCGCATGAAATGTCTTTTTATAGTTTAACCGCACATTAGTGTTAGTAGATACAAATTATACAACGGGAGATCACATCATATTGTCCTCACATGGCTTACTGTGAGTTTAGTTCTTCATTATTAAAATATATGGTATGTTACTATTTGACTAACACACAGTTTTGTTTTGATGCATTCATATCACACTTGCATAGCCGCTTCATGCAAAATGGGTCTTATGGCGTTTTGGAAAGCCTAGCTCATGCTCAGCCTGCACATTTGTGTAGTATGGTCAGAGGCGAAGCTATCTCCTATAAAATCACTCAAAGCTGTTATGGTCTCATGTATCTCCTGACCAGACTGCAAGATGGATAGACCAGGTGGGCTATAGCTATGATGGGCGGGTATGGCATAAGACCCATTTTTGCATGATGCAGGTCTTTAAAAATCTTATTGCGTATTGTTAATGGCACATTTAAGCACAATGTTTTTTTATATAAAATTGAATTCAAAATAGCAAATATAGCAATCTGGAAAATTAGGGTAACCTATTCAGGCGTTCAGGAACGATTTCAACTGGTGCTGACCAAGTACAGCAAACATTTGTGGTAAGTTAATTAAACAATTTCCCTCTCATCGAGGCACTACTATTTTAGCAGTGTTTGTTTTCTAATCTTGAAAGCAAAACTGTGTTTATCAATAGTCAATAAAGACTTCCTTTGGCGATTAAGTGTCCCAGTACAGACCCTGAAATTCTGCAAGATAGATTGTAACGCATAATTGTAACTGGGCCACAATTTGTGCCTATGTGTCGTTTGAATATGCAGAGAGTAGTCCGTTCAAAAGATTTCTCTCAAATCAACCACTAAAATATTTTAATGTATTCAATCGTGTCTGCTGGTGCTGTGTATAGGTCATTTAACCCTTTGCATGCTGGGAAATTTGTCGTCTGCTTAAATGTCGTCTGCTGAATTTCTAAAATTAGCATTTTCTTTGATTTTTTTCAAAGAATACTATCAGAATAGCAAACAGTTTGGAATCTGATGAGAGGCCACGTTCTGTGGCGTCTCATCTGGATCCAAACTGTTTGCAAAGGCCTTTAAAATTCAGCTCCAGCGCTTTTAGGGTTAAGGTGAAAAGCTGGGTAAAACAGCAAATGCCGAAAAAGCGCATTAGTGTTCAATACCGATGTTTAGGTCTGACAGAGACTGGTTGACACCATGTGAACTGTTAGGGTAACAAGTAATGCATCAACAACAAAGTACAGTCAACAGTGCTGTGTTTATGATTACCTAATTCATGAGTAAAAAGTATTCCTCGCAAATTTATTTTGTATTTATCTTCAACAATTATCTTATTGTATATTTTGAATTTGTTTATGGTGTCAACAAGATAAAAAAAATCAGAAGGGAATTTCCATCATGAAATTATGTTCTTAATGCTATAGGCATACATGCCATATTTTTTCAGACCAATTCCGGGACATTGAGTTAAATTGTCCGGGACTTTTGCCGATTTTCCGGGACATGTATAAAATGTAGCGATATTTACAGACATATGCATTTTTGGTACTTTTTTTTGTTTCGCATCGTTAATTGCAAAAGTTCGAAAGCCGATTCGAAATACACTTGATCTATTAACGTCAAATTAAACATTACTACTTCCGATACAAGCCACGTGTTTTCAGTTTAAGCGTTCTAAATATAGATGGTGACGTCATTGCGTTATTGTTATTTAGACCGGTGTGTAACGCGTAGTTGTTGATACGCCTTTATTCATCTATAACATTTATATAATAAAAAGGATGACGTTTGTATATGCTTATTTTTTTACTCAACTTCTTTGTCGGTTAAACGTGCGAACATAAACTGCTTTTAATTTTTTACTCAGCTATGTTGGACTTCAGATGTGTGAACAACTATCCTTTGCCCTTACGCAGCGGGAAATAATGACGTAGTAGATTAAAGTCAATTAACAACCACATTAAACAATGCCGCCTTTTCGGTTTGACCGCGAACGTGAGACAATCGATATGATAACAATACCCCTGTTAATTGATCGATTTTGACACGTAGCGTAGTCTGCCTATTCGGGTAGGCATTGTCATGGAGACGCTGCAGATATGCACAGATTCAAGGTGCAGTTAAGCCTAAGATAAGGTACATGTATACATGTATATGGATTTTGTAAATTCCGGGACATTTGACAGATTTCCGGGACAGCGGGACAAGTTCTTCATTTCCGGGACTGTCCCGGACAATCCGGGACGTATGGCATGTATGGCTATAGGTATCATCAATATTCCAACAATGTTCATATAATATTTTAACAGTGATTGCAAATTTTATTTTAAATTAATTGAATCTCACTATATACCATTTTCATCATATTTTCTATGCTTTCAGAACGTCTAAAAGGGACATTTCATTATTTTTGGTCGTCTAAGTTATCTCTTAGAGACGAGTTAATGAGTGACATCATGCTGACTCACTCGCACCTGCTATCTGCAGACTCCGCCCACTGGTTGGCAAAAGGTGGTTGGCATAACGCTGATCTATATAGATTGTGTTGAAAATTACTGAAATTTCTATAAATATTTAAATCCTCAAAACACACTGAAACTCAATTACATTACCGGTATTTATAATAAATAACTTTTATAGAAAACATAAAATTGTATTTTTGTTTTTGCTAATAAAGCATTTGAAGTTATGAAATCAACGTGCCCAACATGAATGTATACAAACAATATTTAAAGTTAATTACTACTCGTAAAAACAAGTTAACACTGTTTGATTATCATTGGTTTACCTTTTAAAGTTGTTCAGCATATATACGGTTCTTAAATACACAAAATGGACTAAGCAATTAATCCAACGGGTATGAATGTCTTATTAAATTGCATTCTTTGATTTTTATGATAAATTGAATATTGAAACCTTACCAGGCCTGGAAAAAAATGTCAATGCACCAATGGAAAGTGTGTCTACTTAAAAAAGTAATTTGCATGTGTTCATACGTGTCGACACATGTAATCTGCCGTTTAATTGGCCTTTTGTTTGACAGATACTAACTATCAACACGAGTGTCATAAACATTAGTGACCTAATGTGCCGCGCCCCCAATGGGTTGGAAGGTATTTGTCCAGTAATTAAACAAGCTTAATGATGATTTCACTTGTATCTTGAACCTTGAAAAATGCATGCAGTCATGTGTGTTTTTTTATCACTTTCTTTGTCTAAATAAATAATTCATAATATAGAAGGAACAAAAGACAGGGTTCGCCAAAACCGTCGGTCCGCCAGTCCTGACCGGCAAATTTTTCTCAGGACCGACAAGTGATTTAAGATAATCGGCCTGACTGACCGACACAATCAAATGAAAAATGGTTTCAAAAAGATCACTCAAATTGTATAATGTGCTATTGGATTAATTGAAGGTAAATGCTTTTTGTTAAACTTCTGTCAAAATCCTTTTTTTCTTACCTTCATTTTGATGTTTAAAGTTGGATTAGAATTGACTATCATATCCGAGTTCAAAATCAATGGTCTTTGTTAAAAAAAGCAACAGAGTGCGTCCGCCATTTTGTTTGTTCCATTTAATTTCTCCACAACAAAAACCGCATGAACACTTGTTTCAACAGGCATTTGTGAGCATTTCTGTTAAAAAGTTTCATTATTATATTGATACATTTTAATTTACATACCAACAATTTCTGAAATTAAAATTAGATTTTTCACCCGATGTACTATATTTCGGATATTTTAAAATTCGGACATAGGGATATTTATGTGTTGATTTGTTGTTTATAGTTTGTAGCAATATGTTTTGTGTTATTTCAGACAACAAGAATGAATGGTGGTAATTATCATGGGCCTTTCTATCAAGAAATAGGTGTGAAATGCATTCATTTAATTGAACCTGGAAATCAACCACCTCAGCTAAGAGAAAATATTTTAACAATAGGTGTTGTTTTAGACCTTGTGAATTGGCTAATAAACAGAAATTGAAGTCATCCAAAGTAGTGTGAATGGGTGTGTGCATTTAAGTCAAACTTGATTTGATGTCACCCTAACTTTTCGGTATCCGGAGAAGTGCCCCCCCGGAGAACTGCCCCCCGGAGAACTGCCCCCTTATTATAAAGGTGGCGGAGAGGTGCCCCCCCATCAAATCGGTAGGGGCGGAGAACTGCCCCCCTGTCAGAATTTAGTAGGCGGATATCTGCCCCCCCCCCATCAAATCTGTAGGGGCGGAGAACTGCCCCCCGGTGTCATATTAGTTATTAGTTACGTATTGAAAACAATACTTTAATACGGGTAATTTTACGTTATCGCCGTACACATTTTATCCGGTAACAATTTAATTTCAGTACAAGTATATTGCCATTTATCGAACTGAATAACACAAATTGTCTAGAGGCATGTGATAATACTGTTTAAGGCCCTTGGTACGCATCTGCACCACTCACTATACATGAATGCCTTGTAAAAGTCGTGTTTTAATAAGAGCGCGAAACATAGTCGAGATCCACACAGGAAACGCGTGCGTGTTAATACTGGCAATGTGTTGCAACTAAATATAGACGTGCAACTCGGTACTTATGGAGGAAAAGTTACATCGGAATTAATTTACATTATAAAGATAGTATTGACCCATGGAAAAAAAGTTAATTGACATATAAAAAAGTAAATTAATAGGCAAGGCAAAGGCAATAATTTAGCTGACTTGAAGAAAAAAGTGAAGTGAAGTTGAATTTATAAGCAATTTATTTATGTTGTTTAGTTAATTCATGTCTTCTAGCACCTTATCCGTCGGTAGCATCGCCAGACCGTCGAGTCGTCCGCAGTTTGCATTTTGAGCAGATCATGTCGACATGCCAAACAAACAAAATCGGTAACAGTTGCTTTAATTAGCAGCTAATAAGGCAGGCAGAGAACTTGTTACCGTTAACGATAAGTACCGCGATCTTTTAATCTTTTAATTGGTAGACCGGACCGACCTTAATTGTTAAGAACTTGTTAGCTTTGAATAAAGCCGCAGGCGTACGGGTTTATTATATTGAACCGTCCAAATCCGTAATTGGCGAAAACAAACAAATAAATTATTGTTTTCAGCTGGCATAAGGATGGATTAAATTGCATGCTTATTGTTTGTTTTTATTACGGGGAAAATATCAAATAATTCAGCCGCGAAAACTTTTTATTAGCAAAAAGTTATTTGTTTTTCTTTGTTCACATTGACGAAAATCACGTGATTATAAAGTTGGCGACGTGACGACGTCCATGCCGAGGTAGGTATTTTATGCCGTTTTATAACTTTTATTACTTGTACAACTTTATATTACTTTTGAAATTTTACTCAATTTCCATACATAATAGCAAGAAAGTTACTGGCGTTATTGTCATTATAATACTCGCTTTATATATCACCGCTATTTCTTTAATTAGGGGGCACTTCTCCGGGTCATCAATTCTGACAGGGGGGCAGTTCTCCGCCCCTTATTAATCAGCAGGGGGGCAGTTCTCCGCCCTATACAAAAAAGTGAGGGGGCAGTTCTCCGCCCAGTGAAAAATCTTTGGGGGGGCAGTTCTCCGGGGGGCACTTCTCCTAGAGCCTAACTTTTCAAGAACACGGATTTGTAGAGCTGTGGAGGCTAAAAAACAGTTTGACAAAAAGAAGTCTAAAAAGTATGCCTTTGGTTTATATGTGGTTTATTATTAATATAATAATTGTTTAATTATATCGACATTGGACATGGTTTTATTGTATTTTAATGTGATCAAAACCAATAAACATCTTAAAAGTACTTCTTTTGTTGTGCTTTGCTGTTATAGTTTAGTCGGACAGTGGGACTGACAGAAACTGTTTCGGACTGACAAAAATTTTAAGTCTGTCAGTCCGAATGACTGACAGATTTTTCAAGTTTTGGCGAACCCTGAAAAGACTAAACAAGTTTTTGTATATTTCTAATACTCATCCAATAAAATGGCGTTTCATTGAACATACATGTTTGACTCCAATATTTATTCACATAGTTTATTTGTTGTTCAATTAAATACTTTATTTCAAGATTATTGATATCGCATTATGGCTTCCAAATTGAAGACCAATTTAGCGTGTCGATTATTTACGCTAATTATTACAAAAAATAACAATACAATTTATTCCAAAGGCGATGGTGGTGTGGTCTGATATAGTTCTTAATTAATGTATTGTGTTTTAAAATTCATTTTAGAAGTTCTTACTTATTTTCTGATGAAAACATGACTAATTGCATATATTTTCCGTATCAGTAACCAGTGCTTTTGCCAACCAGTGACTGCGCATGCGCAAAATATTCCGATTGTATACAATAAAAATTAATTCGTCTATAACATAAATAGGATGATAACTAGCGCACACACATCTAGACCTTTGCATAAAGACACACTCTTTCTAACTTTGAGTTTGTTGAAATGTTGTGTTTATTTTAATATTTTGCATAGTGAGTTTCGCCTAAGGCAGGTTTTTTTTCCACTTTTTGGGAAGATAGCCCATGGCTTTGGAATTGGGAATTTTATCGGCATTTTCATGAAATTGGGAAAATAAATTCATTAGCCTTTTTTCCACATGGAAAGTCCACTGATTAGGGAAATACTAAATTTGATATAACTCTTTATAATCATTCAAATTAAAAGAACAAAATCATATAATACGGGCAAAAGCCCGCGAAGCAGGCGTTGACCGTTTATTTGTATCACTTTTCTGAAATACAAAGAGACATTACCTTATAGGGATACAAGTCAAATAATTTCTGCCGTCACCTATTTTTGCGATGGAAAATCATAGAGCGCTGGAGCACATAGGCACTTCGACAAACGCTATATGACACGTAGATGCATTCCTCATGTAATAATACGGCATGGCAGTAATTATTAAGTAGCGAATCGTACTCTATGTTATTGTATTATGATTTTCTACGATCAAAATACGTCTGTTTGCCTCCCTGTGTGAAACTTCCTGTTTCCCATAATGCATTGCAAATTGAAAATTCTCTAGATGTTGTTAACAAAATCTTTAAAAAGATAACCCGTCTAAATTATTTGCGTACTTCCGGTTACAATACCGAATAAGATTAGTTTCGAATAAACTTCTTCAATGAACCCAATATTCTATAGTTAATATTATCCCTTTACATAAATAAACAATTGTTTAAAAGTTTAATTTGTTCACAACATGAAGGGCCGCGTTTCTTTCGTCGACAACTATACATGTCTGTGTGACGTCACTGATTTCGTCGATACGTCATTAAGAAGTAAAAATTGAAACTGACATACTCTGGTGGATGTTTACATTGTTGAAATTTAATAAATTAATGGAATGCACTCGACTGGTAAGTCATTATTCAATTAAAATATTGCATTTGGTTACATAAAACATCAATCTATATACATGTAATATTGCTAAAGATTACCTTTGATAGCATGGGAACTGTTTTCGGCACATACAAAATTTCGCCGAATTTAAATTTAAGGTCATTATTATTCAGTCAAACTAATGGAACATAAAAGTTATCATTTTATTAAGTTTTGGAGTTATTTCTTGAGTATATTCTACGTGATTATTCTCACGACCCTTTCTTTTGTGATGTATTAAGTTACGTTGTGATTGTAAACAATATTGTATCTCCGACTCATACTCGATCATTTTCGTACCAAACTGTTTCAAACTGTAAAAAAATCAAACTGTGCTTTCATACACATTGGAAATAGACTTATTCATATGTACATTTTATGGATTGTTTTTGATTTTCTTTTAGAAGCTGCTCTGTCAAATGCTGGACTTCACACATTCCATGCAGCATTCTGCTCAACAACATTCTGCTCTGCTGAGCTTTGTACTCAACAACAAAGCAATTCTGGACCTAAAAAGCTTGACTGGGACTGAAACATTAGCAATTGTAATGTTCATTGTTAGTGGACTGTAAAGAAACTGCAATTATTGTGACGAGACTCTGTATGTCTGTAAGCAAAAAGAATATACAGCATAACAAATATCAGCATAACAAATATCAGGTGTGAAAACAATGTGAAAGAATAGTGAAATTAACAATTTGCAATCAGGCATCTCAAATGAATTGTTGATATTAAAAATGATAGTTCCCAGGCAGCTCTAGACGTTTTTTTTTCTGTATTTCTATTACTAGTATTAATTCATAAAATGTATGCCACAATTAAAAAGCACACTCTGTTTAGAGACCATTGTGTTGTCTCATTGTGTGATGATGACTTTGAGTAATACATTGTACATTAAACAATATCTACTAAGTTGTTTTTAAGTATCAGATTTCTTGTTTATTATATAAATGAATGTTAATTTTTGCTTAAATATAAATGTGCATAATGCAGTGCCAGTAGCACACTTTGCAATATTTTTATTACAAAAGAGTGTGTTGTACACTTGAACTTATACCTATAATTAATAATCCTTGCCTAAAAATTCATTTGACACACCTGGAACCATGTTGTGAATTACCATTATTACTTTGCACATTATGCTGACACTTTGAAAAAATTGAAAATAAGCGAAAAGCAGAAGTTTAGTCTTGTCAACTGTCTCTGATTACCACTGATTACTTACTTTTGAAGACCATATAAGAAGCGAAAGTGTAGGATACGGTATTCATTTTATTTGATGACTGCTTGTTATTATTTCTTCATAGAAGGCGTACTGGATGAGTGGAGTATTTTTTTTGGTTCTACATCTCTGATGAAGTCAACTCATTGACATTTAGTGCCATGACTGAGCGTCTTTTTTAACTAACAAACGCGTGGTAGGAACTTACCGAATATATGCAAACTCCTAACAGTGTGTCTAATACTACATGTGTTGAGTGCACAGAAACAAGGGCGAGAAGGTAGGGGTATAAATGAACATACTGAATGTGTTATTTTGTTTATGAGCTTGAACATACAAAAACTTGACTTTAAGGTAGCGCACCTCTAATGATTTCCCGCGATTTCTTCGAAGGTTGAAGAGCCTACTATTAGGTGCCGTAGCCTAGTGGTTAAGGCGATAGACTAGAAATCTTTTGGGATATTCCCGCGCAGGTTCGAATCCTGCCGACGACGTATACTTTTTTGCGACGCGTTTTATTTATTTTCTAACGTAATTTGATTTAATATGGCATATAAGCCATATTTATTGTTAAATATGTTGCAATTTTTATGCACATTCTTCAATTATTAAAATTAAAACAACGTTATGGCGAAATTGGGTGATTTACTGTTGAAAATACGAACCATGCATGTTGCATTTTTATTTTTATTTCAAAAAGTGAACGGTAAATCTGTCTATTTCTTGGTATTTTTGCTGTATATAGTGTTTCAATAAAAACTTAGTTTAAAATATGACTTAAATGATACTATTTTGAATTTTATGACACTTTGTTTTTAACCCACCCAATTTTTACTTGGCTGAAATCACTTACATTTCATGGCGCTCTTCCATAGATAAAAATTTGTAAAAAATAAATGTCTGTAAAAGAATACTTATTTCATATTGTTTAAACTTTAAACACCTTTACAGCATCTGTACACACCAACTGCATGCCCATATTTGGAAATTTGAATAAATTACAGAACTTTTATATACCCCAGGTGTGAAAATAAATTGGACAAAAGCCAAGCGTGGGGGTGGTTTTGAAAAAATCGGTATATTTTTTTTAAAAGCATGGAAAGCCTACCTACAAATTTGCATGTAGTTCAGTGAAATGATGCTGATTAAGAAAATAATTAATTAGATTATATTTGGATATGTGCCCATTAGAGGTGCGCTACCTTAATCAATTGGGATGTACATGCAGTTTAATAATCGGGTTGTTATTTAATAATCATATTCATGTGGAAACTGCCTCATTCACATGCAATACGCAGCTGCTGTCTATATGTTTAATGCCACATTCCATAATGACTGAATATCTTTACTTTCAAAACATGAAAATGAATTAAATGAAATGAAAATAAACGAAATAATGTAATTAAATTCAGGTGAAAAATATTTGATTATATTTTATTTAAATATGGTTTGGTAAATTATTTACTGGTTAAACAATTCTTGTTGATAACAGTAAATTCGTGATAATAAGTATGTTGTTGTTTATTTTTTGTCTCACACATAAAGTGACAGGTACACTCATATATAGACGAGTTAATTGTTATTGTTTACATTCGGGATTTTCCGCGCATGCGCACTGACTGGTTGGCAAAAACATTGGTTACAGTCACGTAAAGCATGTATAAAGGGCTTTTGTTAAGTCAATTAAACGATAAAAAATCCGAATTAAACTTTACAACTCTTAAACAACAGTGCAAATATATCATATTTAGTACCAATAAATGTATATTCATATATATATATAATTTCCTCTTCATAAAAATACAAATGAGTTATTAGCATCAGAGTAAACGTGGTCGGAAGACTAAATATTGACAATACCACACAACAAAACAATAAATAAGCCGTATTCTTTTTTATAGTAAGACTTTAAAAATGATATTTCAAAACTTATAAAACATATATTAATTTGATTATAACTATAAACGGTGTGGATATTGTTATTGTTCATCAGCGATCGAAAGTGTATTATAAAAGACGCATTTAATCAATTATAAAACAAAGCCATAAAAAACGGAATACATTACAATCGTTAAATGTTGTGGTAATTTTCTTTTCCATAGAATGAATTTTCGTTTCGTTTCCATTGAATTACAATATTAATGAATTTTAATATACAAATGGAAATAAAACCTGCATCTTGTGCAAATTGAACTGTCTTTGCATGTTTATTGAAATCTCTTAACAAGTAATAAGGAGTGATACATGTAACAATCTAGCATTTTATGATAAATATATATGTTTATTTTACGCAAATAGTGTGTATCCATTGTGATTGCTTGGTTTCATGATGGTGTTACGTGCACTGCAAGAACGAACAATCTTTACACTAAATTGCCGAGTTTACATTTGCCGGTAGCCGCGTTAAATACATCAATTGTGTAGCAGTAATATTGCACAATATTTTAAATTTAAAGTTATAAAGCACTGTATTATTATGATTAAACTGGCTAACATATAAATACACATGTTCCTGTTAATCCGTTTCGGACAAATATCTTCTTTTTTTAAATATGTTAAATTATTTATTAAAGCAAATGTTACGTATTTTGGCTTTAATATTTGGCTTGCTCATTATGACTGCTCAATATGCCAAGAGATGACATGGAGGTATCATAAAGTCTGCCACATGTGGTCTATGCAGGGACCCAATTAAAGTATAGGTCCCTATGTTTATGACACCGGCATGTTTTCTGTGTAATTGTCTGGGCAGTCTCCGATCATAACGAGATAATATGCTTGTGACGAACAACGGTGCAATTAAACACCAGGTTAGAAATGCTGAAACAAGTGTCAAAATTGGTGTGCACAATTAAATAGAACAATTAGATTTATGAATTTATTTGATGTGTAACAAGTTTGTACAGATATATTAAGGTTAAAATCAGTTACTATATGTTGCGAACAAAAAGCGATCTATTTGTTGTTTGTTTTCATCCTTATTTGTGTTCTTTCATTAAATTTAATTTATTCTAAAAGAATTTTCATTTCTGAAATTTTGTATCTAAAATGGACGTGAAGATGCGTTTAGTAGAGATTTTTGTGGTAACCACATACCGAGCTCGTAGATAGTGTTCCACTCCAGAGCTCGTTTTTAGTAAAAACAAATAATAACAACAACATAATCGTTCCTAAAATGAATTTCCACGCATGCTTATGTTTTATTCAGACATAAATAGTAAAATTATATTTAATACAGTTCATGATTATCAATAAAAACGATGATTATGTCAACCTTCTCTATATGCGCCTATATGAATTCCACCTCTTTTTGCCAACCAGTGGGCGGAGTCTAAACTTTGCAGGTGCGTGTGACGTCACGCGTTAACTCGTCTATTTAGCGTTAAGCTTATGATGTGGGTCTTCATCATAAACCTAATTTTTTGCTACTAGTATTTTCTCCTTAGCACCAACCTAGTAATGTTTAATCTGTGTATGCCATAAGCGATAGTTTTTACCAACTGTTAATTCCTGAGTATTCAGAAAAATACAATAAGTTTACCACATTTCATGACATAAGCTCTAACAGTGCGGAAGATATGCAAAGAGTATTGTGTCCAAAGCCAAAGGTGATATTTCTGGTCTGTGTAATTTTGCGCAGTGAATGAGGTCTATGCACTTCTTTCAAGATAGACGCAAACACTCCCGCAAGCATTGTTGCATTTATATATTTAGTAACATTTATTAAGTACAAAAAGTTTTTCATTTACATATGCAGGGGATACATTTATGATGTCGATGATTTAGACATGGGACCAAAATAATGAAGTACGGCACCTTTCTTTTTTATGCTTAAGTTAAATAAAATCGTTTTAGAAATAATCTCACCCTAAAACATAAATGGCATCCCTGCATAAGGAAAACATCAATAAAACACAGTTTCGCGAGATTTTTTTTTTTTAATTCAAACATTGTTTTGAAAAATGGAAACAAAAAATGAAATACATGTTTAAGAGTTTGAAAACAGTACAAGGGGTTACTATACAAAAAGCATAGCTTCATAAACTTGTTTAAGATTTAAACAAATTATATTTTATTGCTTTGCTAAATTACATATTGTTTTGTAAAGAAATTGAATGTTTTGTTGCATGATAATGTGCAGACATATATTACCTGTGTTATTTTTATCAAACTTCAAATAAGCTTTTGCCCGTAAATTAGGTAGCACCTATTATCATATTACTTTGTTAGATGTAATTGAATTGAAATTGAGATAAAAATACGCATTAGACTTCTTTCTAAAAAAAAAAAAAAAAAAAAATTATTTTTTTTTAAATTGGGAATTTTTTGCCACATTTTGGAATAAAAGTATACTTTTTGTGATTGGGAACATAGCCGAATTTCGGCTATAAATCGGACCAAAAAAAAACCTGGCCTAAGGTTATGCAATGGTGAACAACTTCGTTTCCTAAAGCGCATTGATTAATGTAAACAAAATCATAGATATTAGGTGAATTTCTACACAAGGTCACCGAATGTTATTTAAAGAAAAGGGGAGCAACTCATTAATCTTTCTTGACAAAATGTGCAGTTTAAGATTCATTTGTTTGAGAAATTGATATTGTAGGATTAAGACCATCGTAAATGTATAGTTATTGCACATAAAAAGGTGTAAGAAACACATATTTACCTGTTTCATTACATTATAAGTTTTATATTCGTTACTAAAATGTATGTTTTATGTTCGTTCTCTAAATGCGTTGTCAAACGCCGCCATCTTAGGTTAGATTCAACTAAAACATCGAGTATCCCTCCGTAGTGCGTAATTTCTAAAGTTATTTTTTTTCTTCTTGCATAAAAGCCATTCAACAATCTGAGACTTGTATTATATGGCAATTTATAATATCCTATACGTGTCTTGAGTTTTATATGACGTCAATTGCATTCTATATTAAACAATGTTCTTTTAATTTGCGTTTTCTGTTGTGTGGGGCTTTTGTCGAAAAATGCTTTGTCGAAATATGGCTGCCAAAACGATGTTTGTAGTTGTGTCTGCATTCGTATGACATGTCCTTTTATTGAAATTAATGAAACACATATCGATCTTTGTAATGTATACAAGGCTTGCAATAGGAAAAAGAAAGGCTTGAAAAATTGCTTCAAACGTTTGCTGTATTATAATGCGATCCTTTCGGAATTGGAATTAGTGTAATTTAACTGGTAAAAGCACAGATACTGGAATGTTAAGTTTGAAGAAATTCCTCTACAAGCATGATAATAAAACAATTTTTAATGATTGTTCGACCATTGGCGTGCTAGACAAGATGAGAGATGTGATCTTGTAGGTTAATTTCAAATTTAGCTATGAATTGGTACAGTCATAAAATACATTATTAATTTTAAAGATGTTCTAACGCTTGATTATTTTACCATGTATGATACAAAATTCGGTTTCATATATGTGTCTGTTCAAGATGACGCATATATATATATATATATGTGTGTTTTCTTGGTGTTATTCATGCGGTACATGTATGTCTGGTCAATTGTTCTCCGTTTTATTTAAAAAGGAACAGTCGGTGATTCTTATATTTTTTTGGTACTTCCAGGACAACTGGGAAGACAACCGAACATATCCGGATTCAAGACATAAAAGAACAACAATGCGATGATATGTATTTGTATAAATTACATTCATGCAATAAACTTGTGTATAAAAAAGATGTGTTGGTTTTCAACCTTAATATGAAAATAAGATTTAGGTTCGTTTCAGGTTAAATGATAACGTTATTCCGCAACGTTTCGGGAACGTTAAGCGAACCATACATTTAATAATAACGTTGCAAAGTGGTTGAATTTTGGTTGCAAAGTGGTTGTAAAATGGTTGGATTTTGGTTGAAAAATGGTTGATTTTTGGTTGTAACATGACGTCGAATCAACGTCATATAAAGACGTCTAAAAAACTTTCATTTACAACCAAAATTCAACGGTCATTTAACGTCATGGTACAACGTCTTTTCAATTCAACGTCATATGTTTGCTGGGTTAGGCCAAAATGGGTGGGCATGTAAGGGATTGGAATGGGATCCGGTTGGGAAGAATAAGGGTTAAATTTCCGAATTACCTTACTAGCAAATACGATGATCTTCATATTTTTAAATCTCAGACGGAGAACAAGATTACAAAAATACACAATGATACGCATGTATTCCATTCATGTTATTTTCTACGTTTTTTGTAGGCCTGATTTTTTTATCACTTAAGCGAAATATTGCGAAAAAATCAGCGACAGTCTTGCTTTGACCGGGCTAGAAGTATGTAAATACACCGTTAAGAACTTTATTTTTTCAAATAGCTCAAGTTATTGAAATATATTTGAAAAAAAATCTTTAGTGCATAAAAAAACACAAATGTTCTTGCAGTTTGTGCCAATATCTCAAGGTATAAGAATACATCCTCGAATACATCTGAAATCGGTGACAAAAGTTAACGTTGCTTGAAGCATAACAGTGCAGTTCACAATGAGTTTGTAAACAAGAACACAGGCTTATTAAATAAAGTAATTTTGATGTATTTCACACTGTCATATCAGCATAAAAATCTGTCTTTTATGCAATCGTTGAAATTCTTGTTTTAAAATAATATTTAAAAAGAGCATCGCTCACCGGCGTGTTTACAATCATATAAACGTATAATTGGGAACCCAACAAAGCCACGTGACCCCCCTGCACCCTGGTATTGATGAAACACTCAATGCTGCAAGTACTTCACTAGTGCATGTCGGTAGTTATTGTTTGCGTTTGTTTTCGTAAAATTTCAGGAAAGTTCCAATAATTTCAATAATTCGTTAATATGTGAATATTTCCATTCGAAGGAATGAATAAAATGTAAGGTGTATGGTCAGTTCATTGTTAACAAAATTAATAACATAAAATGTGCACACGTGTGTTTGTATTGGTGGTGGTTTGTCCGGTTTCGGTGGTGGTGGTGATGGTTAAGGTTGCTGTGATTGTATTGCCATATTGATTATCATAGTTATTATATTATTGCATGTATAAATAACAGCTACAACATGTATTGACATGTACTTGTAACTCCATTTCAGACGAAGGTCTTCATTCTGTGCCGTTTCATAGAATTTCTAGGGGGGGGGGGGGGCATTTTAATCGTACGTTGCCACGTATTGTATTTAAACATTTTTATTATTTTTCTCTATTGCACCAATAGCCTATGGCTTATTTAGACATTCTAGAGTTCGTTTCTTATGTAGAACCAGTTATTGGTGTGTTTTGACGTCTTTCAAACGATCTATTATACAATACAGACTTTCAAGTATCCGCTTATATGTCAAGCAGTGCAAACTAAGTTTGACGGAGACAACGCGAAATTAAAGCAAATATGAATACATACGAAAACTGTACGTTAAAAAGATCCACGAAATACCAAACTTCTATCAGTGGTTACATCCATATTGGCGAAAAGACGAAGAGAAACATATTTTTACAATCTTCACGAAGAGTGGTCGTTCCTTGCTCTCACATACAATCTCTGCCATCACAAGAACATCCTACCAGATTTGGAAGGATTATTTGTATGATTCTATATGAAAAGAAGTATAATTTTATTTTGTATTTAAAAAAAAAAAGTTTATAATTAGTTAAGGTTCATAAAAAAATACCTAAATAAAAAACACGTAAAAATTACAACGGGTAAACTATTGTGCCACGTCGCTCGGCTATAGCACGTGGTTAGTTATGGAGGCAGGACTTCGATCCAGCTATGCTGGTTCCAGTAAAATCTCTGCGCGGAGGTTGTAGTTTTGGTTGTTGCACGTGTTGTTGAGTGATTTTATCGGAAATACTGTCATGTGGGTAGTACTCTGCAATAAGTATAATGTCAAGTATAATAGCTTTCCGTAGGATTCAAACCCGGGAACTCTGCGAGTCAAATATAAAATGCTTCCTCTGTGTCTGTCCAGCTTTTATACTCTTCAGCCTCTTTAAAACGCCATGTTAGAAATAGACGTACGCTCCAAATTATCATTATTTCACTCCAGATTCTTTGCAGACGCTTAACTATATTAATATATGTATTTCCTTTACTGCCCAACCGATTTATTCAACATAGTATATGTTCCAGATCTGAACGGTTACTGTCATGCATGATTGAATTAATACCTTTATAATATGGGTAGTAAATATTTCAGTTTTTTGTTTTCAGTTATTCATTTAACATCTCCAGACTTATCGCAAAGTTACACTCGGGTCCAGCTGTTGAATCGTCATACTAGTATTCAACAACTGACCTGTAAGTGTGATTATGATTTTTAGTTATGCATACATGCCTTGCACTTGACAACACCGTCACCGAATAGTCATCATTTCGGGCATTTAAGTTAAAATGTGCATCGATGATGAAGTTACAATCTGGACAAGATCTGCCAGACGCAATTAACTGAATCGTCATTGTGACGGTTGTTTTATCGAAAAGTATGTTATTAACGGTATATAGTTATTAAAATGTATTTATCAAATTACAACATTCTGGTTCGGTGTAATAATAACGAAATCAAAGAGAAAATAATGCCCATCCCTCTGAAGAGTACTTCCATTGCTTCGGTTATCATTGGTTATCTTCAGTTATCCTCGGTTATCATCAGTTACCATCAGTTATTGTCACTCTCATCGCATCATCATTAAATATACCACTTTACATAATTCTTTAGTAATATAATAACGATTAGTTAATAAAATATATATCGGTCATTCAAATTTATAATCAACAATGTTTAATAAATGCAAACATTCACAAATCAGGAATCAAGCGAACAAAAAACGCGTTGAATGTTCCTTCATGCCACTTGATGAATCTTTGGGTAAATATGAGCCTCTTTCTGGGAAAACGTGGCTTAATGCATGTGCGTAAAGTGTCGTTCCAGATTAGCTTGTGCCGGACAAGCGTCCATACGCCGTATGCTGTTATATGGAGTTGTACGACGCAAATTTCTTCCTACACGGACTAATGATGAATAGCGTTCCACTCTACACTTTCTTAAGGTGATACGCTTTCACACTTTCTTAAGGTGATACGCTTTCTTAAGACTTTTTTTATCTTGTCGCACGTGTGTGTTCATTTTCATTGTCAAATCTTATTTCATATTATTTTATGGCAGCTTTTACACCATAGGTTTAGATCAGCAGCAATCTCACTAATACTTTTGGTTAAAATTGTTATGTAAATTTGAATGAAAACTTGTATATTATGTGTTTTCAACCTGAATAAAAATCAATCTATCAATCAAAGTAATTTCACTAATATGGAATACGCCTGTCAGAAAAGTTCTCTAAGGTGGAAATTTAATAGATAAATATTGTGTTTTAGATTACATTTTTCGGTGTTAATTGATTATCCCCACGCTTTTTGAAAAAAAGGTGGGGATATTGTGGTTATCTCCGCCGTCCGTCCGTCCGTCCGTCCGTCCGTCCGTCTGTCTGTCTGTCTGTCTGTCTGTCTGTCCGTCCGTCCTGGCCACTATCTCCTCCTACACTAAAAGCACTAGAACCTTGAAACTTACACACATGGTAGCTATGAGCAAATGTGCGACCCTGCACTATTTGGAATTTTGATCTGACCCCTGGGTCAAAAGTTATAGCGGTTGGGGTGGGGCCGCGTCAGAAATTATCACTCATTTTTTTAGGTTATTTTACATTTACTTCTTTATTTCTACACCGATTCACTTCAAATTGATACTGGACCTCTCTTATGACAATACGGTCAATCTCAACCATGCATGGCCCCATTCCCAACCCTGGGGCGCCCCGCCCACATAGGCCACACCCACCAAAAATTTCCATTTACTATAATTTTTTCATTTCTACACGGATTCACTTCAAATTGATACTGAACTTTTGTTATGACATTAGGGTCAATCTCAACTATGCATGGCCCCAATCCCAACCCTGGGGCGCCCGCCCACATAGGCCACACCCACCAAAAAATTCCATTTACTATAATTTTTTCATTTCTACACTGATTCACTTCAAATTGATACTGAACTTCTCTTATGACATTAGGGTCAATCTCAACTATGCATGGCCCCATAACCAACCCTGGGGCCCCGCCTACATAGACCACACCCACCCAAAATTGCCTTTACTATAATTTCTTCATTTCTACACCGATTCACTTCAAATTGATATTGAACTTCTCTTATGACAATACAGTCAATCTCAACTATGCATGGCCCCATTGCCAACCCTGGGGCGCCCCGCCCACATAGACCACACCCACCCAAAATTGCCTTTTACTATAATTTCTTCATTTCTACACCGATTCACTTCAAATTGATACTGAACCTCTCTTATGACAATACGGTCAATCTCAACTATGCATGGCCCCATTACCAACCCTGGGGCCCCGCCCACATAGACCACACCCGCCCAAAATTGCCTTTTACTATAATTTCTTCATTTCTACACCGATTCACTTCAAATTGATACTGAACTTCTCTTATGACAATACGGTCAATCTCAACTATGCATGGCACAATTACCAACCCTGGGGCGCCCTGCCCACATATGTCACACCCACCCAAAATTGCCTTTTACTATAACTTCTTCATTTCTACACCAATTCACTTCTAATTGATGATGAACTTCTCTTATGACAATACGGTCAATCTCAGCTATGCATGGCCCCATTACCAACCCTGGGGCACACCTAGGTCAAACATTCGGCGTGGGGATACGCGTCGGCCTCTGCCGCGCCATTTCTAGTTTTTTTTTAAGTTTGACGTACTTTGGGGGGGGCGGGGTTGTCCGAGATTTGTGACAGCTGTGACAGGGGGAAGGGAGTGGGGGGGGGGGTAAAATAGTTAAAAATATCGCGTGACATACGTTATGGACGACCCCTAAGCAGACACGTTAAAATCTAATTATAGCATGAGTTGCGATGTTTCTTCTACGTTTTTCTTCTGTTCTTCTTCTTATCCATTCTTCTGCTTCTTCTTCTTCTTCTTCTTCTTCTTCTTCTTCTTCTTCTTCTTCTTCTTCTTCTTCTTCTACTTCTTCTTCTTTTTCGTCTTCTTATTCTTCTTCTTTCTTCGTCGTCGTCTTATTTCTGTAATTCATATTCTTATAATTATAATTATACGTCTTATTCTTGTTCTTCTTCTTCTTCTTTTTATGATTATTATTATTATTATTAATTTTATTATTATTGTTATCATTATTATTAGAAGTAGTAGTAGTAGTAGTAGTTGTATTGTTATTATTGTTGTTATTGTTATTTTCGTAATCTATCAACGGCACAAATAGCAGAAAAAGCTTACATGAATCATGGCATGATGCAACCTTTCTTACAAATACAACGTAGAGCTAAGTAAGCTAAGTAAGCAATGTGGAGTGTGGCGGGTGTTTTCGAAGAATTCTGATTGTAAAAGGGATCCCACTATATACAAAGGCACTATATGTGACGTTTGCAAGTACGCTAACACAATACTGAGTGTCTATTGAGGATTCGAGAACAGAGCAGACACAACTCTACAGTGACAGAGCTAATTTTACTAAGATTCGTTTAAATATTTCATTGATTTCTTTTATTATTATTTTTATTACTACTACTACTACTACTACTACTACTACTACTACTTCTACTACTACTACTACTACTACTACTACTACTACTACTACTACTACTACTACCACTGGGGGCTGACGAGGTCAAAGCGTAGTCCGTTTCGCTACGACGTCGAGTATATGTTTTACTACGAAAACATTGTTTAAATACACATGACATCGAGAACGGATAAGTCGAAAATTGTGTTTAAAACATGTAAGATTATGATTTTGTAATAACAAAACTCTGAATTTAAGCACAATGTCATTTCATAGGTCTGTTACATCAAATTATAATCCAAGATGTGTCTGGTTTATGCGGTTAAACATGAAATAGACCGCTGATTTATCAAACCGAAGTCAAGTTTCACTTTAAAAAAATGCAATTAAGGTTTACAACTGTGTTTAATTGACACAATTTTACAATTTCCATATTGATCTATGTATTGTTAAGCCACTGGGGTGTTTAGAAATGTGTAGGGTGACCCAGTTATCAGAAATAAAGGCTACATATTATTATAAGGCATGATCATGTCTCTGACAGCATACGTATATGCCTCGCTACGACAACGCTTTAGCGTGCATGCGTTTCTCACAGAAGACGTATTGGTTATCTCTCAAAGGCAAAATAAAGAAGAAAAAAATTAATACAGAGTCATGGAGTGGCTGGATGTTTCCTTTGAGACAGAGGTAGTAACAACGGCACAACATGATCCGAAGCGCACAGTCGACATGGTTATGCACATTATTATGATATAATTACATTCACGACTAGGCCAAAGGAAACGATTAAAATCGAAAATCCATATATAAGATGACAGTTGAGAGTCGAGAACCTAATGTCGTCGGTCTCAATAAAAATGACGCATCTTCACCTTTTGACAATCCCTTATACATTCATTTTGATAGAGACCAACGATAGGTTTTCAGCATACGGTACTCTTTATCAAATGACATTCGATTCTCGTTATTCCCAACTCGCTTATCACGAAACTCTGCTAATGTCAAAGTAAATCCCATGTTCCAACTTCGATCATTATTTATCTCATACGGATTTTGATTTTTACATTGTATATATCAAAGCGATTTTCTTGAAAATCGGTAATCGTCAACTAATTTTGAGGTGAATTTCATGTTCGTATACATGATTGTACCTGTAAAATCCACACCTGTAACAGCCGTAAGGTGTGGAAAGTAGGACCCCAATCGCACAAATCCGCAATTGCATAATCAATATATTGTTGTAAAGTTGTGGCAGTGGGTTTCTGTCACAGGTTATTGTTAACTGCGTACATGACGGCCGGTTAATTTACTTCATGTTACAATGCGGTTAAGGCCCAGTCTCACTATGATGCCGGCGGAGCCCCAGTGCGTGATCAGGCATCTACCGGGATGAACCGGGGCCCTACCGGGATGAACCGGTGCTCCACCGGGATAAACCGTGTACGACCGGGGACAACCGGTGCTCCACCGGGAAAGTATTAAAATGTTTAATACCTCCGGGATGAACCGGGATGAACCGGGAGTCACCGGGTAGGACCGGCAACGACCTGCGTGGCACCTGGAACAACCGGGACTGTACCGGGAACAACCGGGACGGCACCTTAGCTCCAACGGGGCCCAAAACCACCCCGGCAGAGCTACGGCATCGCCCCGGTGAATGCCGGCAGAGTCCCTTTATAGCTACGTTACATAAGTAAACCGGTGCTCTGACGGCACCGTCCTGGTTGTTCCCGATGCAGTCCCGGTTGTTTCCAGTGCCAAGCCGGTTATTGCCGGTCCTTCCCGGTAACTCCCGGTTCATCCCGGAGGTATTAAACATTTGAATACTTTCCCGGCGGAGCCCCGGTTGTCCCCGGTTAAACCGGGGCGTTGCCGCAGCTCTGCCGGGGTCTGATGCCTGTATAACCCCGGTGAGTGCCGGCGTAGTGACGGTATACCGGGGCTCTGCCGGGACTCTGCAGGCTTTCACCGGGTTCAACCTTTTCGTTTGGATGTTCATGCGCACAGTGAAGCACGGCATCTTTTGCACTGGGAAATGGCAGTCTGCAGTAACTGAAAACTGCATGTGATATGTCCAGAAATGGATACAGAAACTTCGTTGAGCAACCTATACATTATATTTGTACTTCGTTGCGCAACCAATACATACTCTGTGCGAAACCTTTACATAAAACGACTTGTAATTTCCTTCGAAACAAAGAATTTGCATAATTAAAATATATGTTCGTAACCTGTTTTGTACTTTAAAATGTGTAATGTACACTGAATCGAAGTAAAATGTAGTTTTATTTAATTTAAGTTACCGTAATTGGCTATTTTAACAGAATAACCACCTAATGCATTGCTTCAAATCAAAATATTTCGATTTTAGCTCAAAATAAACTTAAAGGTTGCAACTACGCGCATTTGTTATTAGTTTGTTATTGAAAATAAGTACCTACCATTACTGGATGTTCCGTTCTCTAATCCATAAACACCAGAAAATATAAAACTCGCCTGATTAAGTAGTGTATTTGCACCATGTTTTCGTAGTAAAACATATACCCGACGTCGTAGCGAAACGGACTACGCTTTGACCTCGTCAGCCCCCAGTGACTACTACCACTACTACTACTACTACTACTACTACTACTACTACTACTACTATTACTACTACTACTACTACTACTAATAATAATAATAATATTATTATTATTATTATTATTATCTATTTTATTATTATTACTAGTATTGTTATTATTTTTATTATTAAAATATTCATCATCACTATTGAAGCATCTTCAGTAGTTATAATATATATATATTATATATATATATAATTTAATACAATATGTTTACTATGTATATTTTAGGAGCAGACGCCGTTGTAGTGTTGTGTTGTGGTGGTAGCAGTAGTTACTGTAGCAGTAGTTGTTGAAGTGTGGTTGTTGTAACAGCAGCAGAGGTACTAGCAATAATTGATGTTATTTATGTAGTGTGGTTGAAGTTAAAGGGACTTGTTCACAGATTTTTCATGTTTTGAAGTTTGTCATTTGATGCTTCAAATTGATAGTCCACAATCCTCGTAATGTCACAAAATATAACGATAACAACAGAACTTTCCAAATAATTCAATCGTTTTGCGTTTGTAACGCTTTATAATTTCCAGTTTTTTTTAAGGCATAAGATGCATATATTGGATATTTAGAGCAGGGTTAAAGTGATATTATGCGCATGTTTCATTGTTGAATTGAGCTGTAAAGAATTAGCAGGTCAAAAGAGTTAAAATGTGGTAACTGACTAATTATCTACAGCCCATCTTGCTACCAGTTGTTTATACAAAGTATATATTAATTTCGATATTTTACATGACTGTCCCAGTTATCTTAGCCGAGATGATCCGTGAAACAAAATTGTGTCTTTGTGTCGTATGAACGAATCTGCACTTAAACTAAATTTAGATTCACATCGTACATCGAATCATTTCTGTCGTCAGTTGTCGATTGTACGGTTGACATTCAAATGCATTATTGTTCTCTTTCCGGGATATTGTTTTAGTATGTTGATGTTGCATAAACAAATATAAATGTTAACACTTATAATATACAACGGTTGCGATAGACATCTATAAACATAGCATATATTGTTAGATGCGCTTGATATCACTTTCACGTTCAGTATTACTGTTTTCTTGCAAAAAAACATAACTATATAAAAAAAATGCAAATATGAAACTTTTTTTCTTCAATTTTGTCAATGTATCAAAGCATTATTCGTGTTTAGGCTTGTCTGAAAATAGATGGGACTTATGGGACTTGAATGTGGAAAAGTATCAAAAGCATTTTATGACGTGTTTTTTGTTTTGTTAATTTAGATTACAAACCAAATATGGAGGCCAATGTCAAATAATGATGAGAAATTGGGTGAAATATTTGGGTTTTCTTTATGTACGAAATATTGACAAGTATATCACGGTCAAAAGAGTAAATATTTGGATCTGGTGTGTGTTTAACAACAAAGGGGTTACAATACTGTTGACACATGCCTTAGGCGGTATTTGCATTATTAATTATTTGTACCACAACGCTCATTAACGTGTGCATACTTGAATAGTGACTTCTCCAGATTGTAATTCAGCCAATTAGAAATAAATACACATAGAACACTGACCAATGGGATAGATAACTGAGTTTCACGGGGCAGATGTTAGAGGGAAACAAGACAGTTAGCGTTTAGACTTGGAGGTGTACGGATCGAGAAAGATACGATCATGTAGCTATCAGACTGTATTTGTATAACCGAAAATATTAAGTATGTTAGACATTAAATTGGACTAGAAACTGATATGTGGTGTTGTTGAATATTTTATCTTATATTATGCAGAGAAATTAACATAAATAGAGAGGGACCGACTTGTCCCATGCGCGGCACGAGAAAATGGTAGTTAATGCAAAACTCGTCATCTTGGCATTATGCGCACGACGAGATATCGAATGATAGGCTACATACCGGTAATTTAAGAGTAATGAACATTGTTAGTAACTATGTGTCGTCCATGAACTATGAACGATTACGTGACACTTACACAATTCCTGAACTCGTTTAATAAAATATGGTATGATATGACAACTCGTGCCAGATCCTATATTTAAGTCAAATAATATATACTTTCAGTACATACAAGTACCTGGACTGCGACTGAACATGATAATCAGGGACTATACTTAACGCTCATGCATTACACTCGGTTATCTCAGAGCAAGGTTCTTTAATTAAATTTACTGCTTATGATATAAGATAAGCACGTAAACTATAACCGGGTCGAATGCATGTGCGTAAATTGTCGTCCCACATTAGCCTGTACTGTTTGCACAGGCTAATCAGGGACTACGCTTTCCGCTCTCATTGTATTGTTTCGTTTAAGGAAGTCTCATCTTAGCGAAAATTCACTTTAAGCGGAACGTGTCGTTCATGATTAGGGTGTGCGGACTGCACAAGATAATCTGGGACGACACTTTACAAACATGAAATTAAGCACGGTTTTCCCATAGCGAGGGTCATTTATCCCAGTGTGACCCAAATTCGACGATGTAACGGTTACATGAAGCAATATTTAGCAAATAATGAAAGAAATAATGTATGTTTAATAGCACAAAATAATAATTTTAAACTCGGCTGTATTTCTTTGAAATGATCCCAAGACAATAATCATCCATTTAATCAATACAAATAGAACATCGGCGAATTTAGGTGTCGTCGAATTTGGGTTGCGGTAGGATATATTTTGACCATGAAACATTCAGTGAATTGTACGTCAGACTTGATATGAATACAATCTCTATGCGCGTTACATATTAATAACCTCTTTAAATGTATAGCTTTCAGAGTACTTGTATGCCCGGTATGGTCAATGCCAGGAGCTGCAGTGTTGTGATCGCGACCATCTCAGTCGTAGAAACTTATAGCGCCGGATGCCACTCTTGCCATCAAGCACGCGCAGTTTTCCGACACCGGACGATACAAATACACGCGCCCTTCCGGAAAGTCAATCCAATCAGACGAGTCAGCGACAGAGTTCGATCTAAAAGTCGTCGCCTTTGACCAGCTAGCGCGTGGTCCGTTCCCAATAGCGCCATTGCCTTGCGTTGTGACGTCAGCAAAAGTGGGTGATCACGTGACTAACCCGTGCACAGGATATTTCGGTTGCGATCAAGATGACGTAAGAATGGTAACATTGTTCACGAAAGCCAAGGCTAGCGAGTATAGCTCGTTGACAGAAGTTCTAGCAGCAGACGACATAATCACGCAAACAGATCGACACGTTATTTTTTCGCTAATAGTAAAGGCCTTATTATCTTCAATTTTGAGAGTCCTATGATATTTTGAATCTAACAAAGCGAGCAGTCAAAACATAAATTATGGGTCAAATAGAAAGCACTTTTTGCAACTTATTTTTGTAAAGACTGTTTAATCATATAAATGGAGACGTATTTTGACTTAGTCAATAACATATTGAGCAATATAAGTTAAGTTAAGTCACATTCACTTTATTTTTATACTCGACTCAGCACATTGTCGTTGGATTTGTGTATGCATTTAAACGCGTATAGCCCCTTTATTAAATTATGGTCGCACAACGAATATTTTGACGCTGTCGGTCGCATTCATTAGTGTACGTTATTAATAGTTTTACCGAGTAAGACATCCCTTGATTTAACCAGGAAATGGCTGGGTTTAATATGTAATAATATTAGTGTTTATCACATGGTTTACATGTTTTTTGTAAACATGCATTGTCAATAATGTTTTCGTACGTACGTCTAAGATAATTAAAGCGTTTTATTTGATAGCATCACTGATCAATCTAATCTCACTATGTTGGTATCAAAATGATATCCAGCACGAATTGATTTCGCGTACGTAACAAATTTTAAGATTTAAAAACTATTTTTTGGATAACATTGGATGATTGTTTCTTCCGAACAAAAGCATGTGACGCTCTTTATTTAATGCAATATTTACTTAAATTCGTCCAGAACAAAACTTAGTAAGTAGACGGGGCGGCTGGATTAGTTGGAAGGAGATCATTGGACATACCTTAGTTATTACACTTGCTTAGTTGATAGGAAGTAGAAGGGACGGTTTGCTTAGTTGGCAAAAGTAGACAGGACGGCTTGCTTACTAGTATTTGGAAGTAAGTAAACGCAACCACTGGCTTACGTAGATGTGACGGCTGGCTTAGTGAGTAGTAATAAGATGGGACGGTTGACTTAGTTGGTAGAAAGTAGACGGGACGGCTGGCTTATTTGGTAGTTATTAGACTGGACGGTTGGCCTAGATGGAATTAAGTAGAAAAGACGCCAGGTATACTTGGTATTAAGTAGACAGGACGGCTGGCTAAATTATTATTAAGAAGACGGAACGGCTGGCTAAATTGGTAGTAAGTAGACGGGACGGCTGGCTAAATTGGTATTAAGAAGACGGGACGGCTGGCTTAATTGGTAGTAAGTAGACGGGACGGCTGGTTAAATTGGTATTAAGTAGACGTGACGGCTGGCTAAATTGTTAGTAAGTAGACGGGACGGCTTGCTAAATTGGTAGTAAGTAGACGGGACGGCTGGCTAAATTGGTAGTAAGTAGACGGGACGGCTGGCTAAATTGGTATGAAGTAGACGGGACGGCTGGCTAAATTGGTACTAAATAGACGGGACTGCTGGTCTAGTTGGTAGGGGAACGCTAACTGGAATCACAGCCAGAAAGATATTGGTTAGCCGTTTAGGATTCGGCGGTATAATGATTGTGACGGCCATCCGTCCTCTACCTCTGATTCAAGTTAGGCAGTTTTACAAAACTTCTAATTGAAATTGTAAATAAACTTTATTTGGCAACGAACACTTGATTTTAAGTGGCTTTAACGCTGTCACTAAAAATTTATTAAAATAGAATTGATTCAAAATGAGTTATAACGGCCAATATCGTTGTCAATTTGCTTGTTTAACATATTGAAAGAATACGGACATATTAACTATCCCTATAATAGCACTCAGTATAAAAGATCAAATTCACAATGTTCTCAAAATTGTATGAAAAATATTTACGAAGAACTTTAGTTTGTACTGACATATTTTGTAGTCATGACGGCGTCTTGGCGTCAAATCTTGCCGTCTCCAACGTCGAAGATCGGGACGCAGAGCTTGGGTTTATGTGCATCATCTTCTCTGACCAGCATTTTTAGTGTCAGACGAAAGTGTTCACATCACTCTACATCGTGAATGGTAAGTGTATGTGCATTTTCTACTCAACACACTACTTTGAAGGCCTGACAAAAGTGTTTACATCACTACGTCGTTAATGGTAAGTTTACCAGTATCAATTTCTCTACACACTACTTCTAGGGTCAAACAAAAGTGATCACATTACTACGTCATGAATGGTAATTTTATATGTATCCTCTACTATACAGTACTTCTAGGTTGAAACAAACGTTTTCTCATCACTCTCCTATGAAATTGTACGTTTATCACTGTATATACATCCTGTACTCTGTACAGTACTTTGAGATACAGATACAACATCTTCACATCGCTCGATGATGTGAATAGTAAGTTTATGTGCATACTTTTACACAGTGCCTCAATGGTCAGATGAGATCTGCAGAACGCAATTACGTACTACCGGTGATTTTGTTATATTACTTACGCATAGTCCAGTGCAAAAAGCTGTTATGTCGTCAGATTATCAAAACGTTGTTTATGGTAATCGTATGCTGTGGTTGGCTGAAAACATGCACTCACGAGTAAGTATGCTTTTTGAAAATGTTTTGTTCCCAATAGTTGGTTCTTACTTGTTACTGAGTCTCTATATGAACACGCTTTATAATTTAAATAATATGTTATCACGTAATGAGAAACATTGCTTCTGTTTTAAATTAATAGCGCCAATTAATTATGGCGAAACGTTATTGCATTCTACGCATTTTACTGAAGTGAACTGATGTCACTAAACTTATAGAGAATAACAGGTTACTGTCATATAATCGCTATGACGCTACATTTTAAGATTGATTAAATATGATGTTTAAAGTTTGACGTGTTAATAATTACTTCATACGCACTTGCGATTATTAATTTTTAAAGCGTGTTTTTAGTTGTCGTGTAGCTTTTTGTGTTTTGAATATATTACATCTCGGTATCCAAGTATTTGTTTAGTTGAATCTAATTCTTGTTTTACCAAAAATGATGAATTTATAGTTGATTCCAAGTAATATGACCTACCTTCAAACATGACGTGATATTAAAGAAATTTATAAGGCAGCGTTATATCAGGCATATATCAATGTATTGGTATAATACAAAAATGGCTTGACTGGTATTATCAATTTCAGACAAGGAGACATGAGCGGACGCATCGATGTTGCTTCCGGTGAAAATCATTCCTGCAGCAGCAGCGTCCGTTGTTTTGGTGACGTTACTAGCAAAAATGTGGTTATGTCACCTAAAAGCGAGGCGGAAATTAAAATCTGCGTCAGACGGAAACGTTTGTGACGTCACGCGGTTTATTCACAGACATATCGTTTCCACCGACGCAGTTAAGCCGACTCTTGTTTGAGCTCAGACCTTCATTGTATCAAAGATCTCGTAGGAAATTTTAAGTAACGACGTAATTTTGCAGTTTAGACGATAATTGCTTTAATGTGATCTGTATGTATCCGATATAAAAGGGCTTGTGGAACTTACAAAAAAACAACCTTTATACAAAGTCATCATTAGATTTGCAATATTGGCACTTTGGACGCGTACTGTTTCGAAAATAAAGATATCGCGATGTGTATTTTCCCAACGATGGTTAATAATATTTTTTGCACTTTATTTCATGGCTATAAGGATACGAGTACTACAATATACAATATGCAGACTTTATAACACAGCGCTGTACCGGTAACTTTTAAATTACGTATTTGACATGCTGTCCATGCCAACTTTTCTCTTGATTAGTGCGCATTTATTTAACGGAATGTTTTTAACTTATTTGACATTTGCTATATGAATCTCACTCTAGGAAAATCGGCATTGGTGCATGTGCTTAAAGTGTCGTCCCAGACTACCGTATTCTGTACGGTCTGCACAGACTAATCAGGGATGGGACTTTGCGCTGTTATGGAATTGTTTGTTTGAATGAAGTTTCTTCTTAATGCAAATCCAGTTTATTTGGAAAGTCTCGCCCCTGATTAGTCTATGCAGACTGCACAGGCTAATATGGGACGACACTTAACGTACATGCATTAAGCCCTGTTTTCACAGAACGTTGCTTATATAATGATGTATTGTTATACATGTATACATTTTTCATGGTGTGCTTAATTGTTTCTACGATTGATTGCTCAAATTGTTAATTTATGTTAAAATACATTTTAACTATGTTGATGTATATACATGCATATGTTAATATATTACAGTACTTGTCAAATATTTTTCGTCCATGTAACGTCAAATATTCATTAAAAAATATGTATACATGTTCATGCATTTTATGGTGATTATTTAACACAATAAAAAATAACACAAGCATTAATAGAATTATGTATTTGTTAAATTGTATTATGCATAAGCCACAGTGTTTTAGACGTCCTGTCAGATATTTTGATGCGATTCATCCTCTTTCTTTACTTCAGCCGTTCATTGACAGCTGAACGAAGCAAATAGGCGCGTGATTTATATTAATAATAGCATCTTTGAACTGTTTCTCTTCGGAGTGCGGACCACAAACAGCAGGATTTAAACATTTTTTGTAGATTGTTTTTTCCGGCAATAACATTATGTATACAATATAGTAAAAAAAAAAGTTTTATGAATGCAATGTATAATTGCGCGGATTTTTCAAATTACAATCACATCATTTCAAAATGGAATTTCAACAAAATAACAATACATAATAGTTTTACTAATGCAAGCAATGGACACGTCAATAAGAAAGCCTCGTTCTGGGAAAACTGGTTCTGATTTCATGTCCGTAAAGTCTCGTCCCAGATAAGACAGTGCCTTAACTGGATTTTCGCTAAGAAGATACTTCTTTTAAACGAAAATTACCGTCACAGCGGAAAGTGTCATCCCTGATTATCCAGAGCGGACTGCACGTGCTAATCTGGGACGACACTTAACGCATATGCATTTAGCCCAGTTTTCCCAGAACGAGGCGCAATGTTATATAAACACTACCATTTTTTATTTTATCAAAATACTTCTGAGCTCCCCATAATTGGGAGATATATCTCCATTAAACGTCAACGACTTTACGTGATGTAAGTGCGAAAGCGACGTCTCAGTCACGTTAAAACTGTCTGGTTCACACCTAAGGCACGTATAACATCCAAGAGTAATACTGTATCATTCGAGATCGAACAACGAATACGGCGACTTCCGGTGAAGAAGGAGGCTCGCACGACGTGATCCGAGATCGTTCTAAACTAATGCCTAAGTCCCGCAACCGTGAGATCACATAGGAAAGATTTCAAATGAAGTAGCTTTAACTTCCGGGTGAATTTGTTTAGAAGATGCTCGTTGACGACCAGGCTATTCAGCGGGACGTGTGTAAAACACGGCTCTACGACGGGACCCGTAACCTCCTTGTACTCCACCTGTAAAACACGTACGTGATTTATGAAACGTACGAATGCAGCGAAATAAAACGCTACTGAATGTATAGTCGCTCAGGGAAAACTTGGGCAGGTGTCCCCGTATTCCCAGAGCGAGACTCATATTGTATTTACAAACAGATTTGCGCCGTTGGTTATTAACATGACATGTGCATTACACTGTTGGTGCCTTTATACACACAAGTCAGTTAAACTGTGGGTCGTTATAATGGGAATTACATTATATTAAATATAAATATTAAAACGCTTAAATAACAAAACACTTTCAAGAATGTAGCTTGTTCGTGTGTCTTAAAATTGAAATGTGAATACAGGCCCCCGAAGGTATTCCAGAAACATTGAAAAATAGAACATAAAAATATGGCCTATGCACGGAATACCCAGAAATTTACATACAGTGTACATGTTTTAAAACGATATATATGTTCAATGTTATTATATGTATTTATCGGGCAAACATAATGATTATTTATATGCATTTGTATTCATTATCCGATTAAAATAATGTGCTATTATAAACACTATAAAAGACTTATGATCCAATAGCATTTAGTACAAAAGTAGTTAAAATTTAATTGATAAGTGAGCCCTACGTCAAACAATATGTTAACGTTTGGTCTGTTTAAGCAAAAAGGCAATTTTAAAACTTTGGGATCAAATATAATTTGTATAAGATGTTATAATACCAATGTTTTTTGTATGCAAAAATGACATGTAATGTAAATTTCAAACATGGTAAAACAAATGAGAACACAAGGAGAAACCAACATGTTTCTGAAACACGACCTCGAATATAAATACCTGTATGGCGAACTCGGTCCTTGTGAGCACGCGCTCGGTGACCCCCTGCCCCAGCCCATTCCGGTCGTCCCTGAACACGTTCCTGTCGAGCATCACCTCGAGCTAGCCATCGTCAAGGGCGGCAACTCCATGTGGCTGCCTAGAATGCAGAGTTACCCTCTTGCCCTTGTCCTCTAGAATCGCCATCGTTGTCAGGGAATAGTAGTTGGTCTCTATCGGTCCCTGTCAGTTATTTCGCCTGCCCATCAACATGAATCCGTTCTGGTCGGTGAAGATGTCTCCGTTATCTACGTCCGTCTGAAGGCGCATTATGATTTCGGTATTCACCAGCGACGGCTCGATGTTCAAGTCGATTTTGTTTGTGATGAACACCGACGTCGCCTTGACGTTGTACATGGTGAATTTCAGTGAAAATCCGGATTTGTAGGTCAAGCTGAATTCCTTTCCACTGATGACCTAGATCTTTGGCGTTGTATCGTATAGAACTTTGATCTCTGGGCTTGATCCTTGGGCTCGAACAAGTAGGCGCCGCTCTTTCCCGGGATGTATTTATAGAACCACCGTATATGTTCCAGTCTTCTTATCGTTAATGCTCTCTAGATTGCCCAACCTAACGTCAAACTGTACTTAAATGAAATCGTTTTCGATTAATATGTATTTCGTGGAGCTTTTGCTGTTTTCGTAAAAAACACAACGCTTGACTCGATGGCGTCGTTCTGGCCTGTTGCAGACTTTGAGATTGTAAATGTCCGGACCTCATACGGTAACAGTTTCACAGAAAACGACACAGTACTCAGTCCATTATGTGTGGGATGGATGGGTTCTGACGCTTGGTTCTGCTTTATGTTTCTTTCTTCATCCGTTACCACTTCATGACCCTGAAAAATGCATACACTAACAATGTCCTCGCGCGCATGCTCAACCGGATTCGCAACTACGATTTTCAAATTTTCACCCTGAAATTTCAGTTCGTTAAACAAGAGCAGTGATCTTGGACTCTCCTTGTCGAAGCTGTGTTTCAGTGCCGTCGTTGAGCGTATAGATCCCTTCGTGAGCAAGAGACTGAGCTCGAAGGCCAACGCTTCCCGCGCCTTTCGGAACGCGTTGGTAAGCCGCTCCTCGTCGTCTGAGACAACAAACGGAAGTGACGTACCGATGATCTCTTCGTGATACTGAAACATACCAACGTCCCGCCTGGCGTTCCGCAGCCTACCCATGTTACCTTTGTAGGATTTGAAGAATTCAGTGCAGACTGTTTTGGGTTTCCTGCATTGGTGAAAGGCTGAAACGCTGAACACGTCGGCTGCGCTGATTAGCAGCTCAATTTCGCGCGTGAATCGTTTCAGTCAATTCCGCGTTGTAAAATATCCCGTCCACGTGTCGTTTTCAAAATCTGAGTAAGGAAAAAAGGCACCGCTTAAACTGGAAATGCTTTTTCCTGTCCGTTTATTTTTCGTAATTTAGACTCGACCTTAGGAATGTAATCGAAGAAGTCCCTGATCGTACCAAACTGGATATTCATCTTCAAGACCGATTTTGCGTTTATATATTGCATAAGTTTGCCGTAATTCGAAACGTCTCACAACGTCTCATGATGGGTTAATCTCGAGCAGATATTCCTCATCCGAAGCGTCAAGATTTACAACAGGAATGTATGACGTAAGTGTGAACCTTTAATTTGGTGAAACTCATAATTAATGGGTTTGTCGTGCGTTGTCATTTCTTGTGTGGAAAATCGTTATGAAAATATATTGTAAAATGTAAAACCGTTCAATCGTTTATATAAAAATATTGTCAAAATAAAATGTTTCGTATCAGATGCTTTTTATTTGTTGAAAATCAATATGTTTGGTCAAACAATGCCGTGTTTGTTAATGCATATTTACACAACTCTCTTCGGCGTATGGAATTAAGACATGTCTAGTAATAGAAAATTAACAAGAACCCTATGAGTTGCGTTCTGAGAAAAGCGGGCATAAAACATGTGCGTTAAGTGTCGTCCCAGATTAGCCTGTGCAGTCTGCACAGCTAATCAGTGACGACACTTTCCGCTTTTATGTAATATTTCGTTTAAATGAAGTCTTTTCTTAGCAAAAATCCAATTTAGGCGGAAAGTGTCGTCCCTTATTAGCCTGTGCGGACTGCACAGGCTAATTTGGAACGACACTTAACGCACATGCATTTAGCCCAGTTTTCTCAGAACGCGGCTCTTATATGCGTCGTGTATGACATTCGTCACTTGTCTAAAATAAAAGAAAAGCGGATGGTTACAATAATTTCTGTCACGAGTAAGCATCTGCATATAGAGTGATAATTCCTATACCCAGGACTTGTCCATCGTTGCGCCTGTCAATAAAATATCAAAATAATACCAAATAAAATGCATTGAATCAAACATTGTCCATATCCAGTTCAATACCATACCGCACAAGTGGGGTTTCCTACTGCCCCCCCCCCTAAAAAAACAAAGAAAAAACAAAAAAAAAACACCACAAAACCACACCAGAAAATAAAAAATAATAATCCTGACTTATATATAAAGATAGAAAATAGACGTTCTATGTTTTTAAAGTTAAAACAAAAGCTTAAGTACAGTTTTATTATTTTACTTCGTGAGAGCACATCATGTGTCCTCACATGGTTTATTATGTATTTCTTCGTGATCAAAACATATGGTTTGTTGATTAAAGCCACACACTTTGCCTCTGACCATAAATGAAATACTTGTTAATCAATACATATAGATGCAATTTGAAAATGTGCAAAATTGTAATTAAATCTAAAGCCTAGTTAGCAAGTTATTAATAATTTTTCAAACGGTGCCGCTTTTAAGATTAGGATTTTAGGATTTCAAGACGTAAACGTCCATTTCGACAAACGCGATTATTTTTAAGTTTTAAAACGCAAAAAAAGGATTTCTACCTTGTAAACACCAGATATATTGTAATTGGCATAGATAAAATTAAATATATAGCCTAGTTAGTAAGTAATTTATTACTTTTAAGCGGTACCGCTTTTAAAACCGTAAGTAGGATTTCAAGACGTATACGTCCATTTCGACAAACGCGATTATTTTTAAGATTTAAAGCGCAATAAGACCGATTTCTACCTTGTAACCACCAGATATATTCTTATTGGCATAGATAAAATATGTTTCTTATTTATACTTACATTTAATATGCCAAATAAGTTGTTTGGCTTTGAGACGCCGTTTTTCCCCATATTCAGATAAAACTATACCATCCGCGTCATGCGAAAATCGGTCTTATGGCATATGCGGCCAGAGTAGCTCAAGCCAAGCCTGTGCACTTTCCCACCAATGGCTACGCTTTCCGCTTTAAAAAAAGGCACGCAAGGTTTGGTAATAACTCCAGTGTAGTTTATTCAGTATTCATATTCTTACAAGACTGTGCGATTGCGCAGGCCTGGCTGAAGCTACGTTGGGATCATATTGCATAAGATCAATTTTTGCATGACCCCTGTACAAATCTCATTGCGTCTTATAAATAGAACATCTAAGCACAATACTTGCGGATAGAATAGTGAATTCACCTTGTGTTGTTTATAGCATACTGGTAAATGTCCGTAGACTATTTTGACTTGCATACGTCACACATGTGTGGTTAGATAATTAAACGATTTTCCTTCTACATGTATCATGGGCACTCTAGTATTAGGTAGTTCTGTCTCACAATACAAGACAAATGGCATTTACCAATAGGTTTTCATCAATTTCTTTCCCTGAAATTTGTGTTATTTGATACATTGAAAACAATACTGTGTTATCAACAGAGAGTAGTCTGCATTTGCTAATTTTGCTTTGACCAAAAGCATGTAGATATTCTGACGACATGATTTCGTCAGCATCAAATTGCATCACAGCAGTTATCAAATTTAAGGCTTTACCAGCATGATTTTGTAAAATTATCATGTGTGACGACGTCTCAATAACGTCTCTGTCACCATGAGGAAACGTGTGCATACGTCTGAGTGATGTCTCATTGAACGATTTCCTTATAAACGTTACATCAAGTATTGACTGAATGCAAAGACGATGGTGTGCTCAAGTCTTAATCCCGTCATTGTTACCATTTTCACCCAAGAGACCCCTGCAACCTTAATACTTTACCTGAGGAATCCAAAATCAAACGATACTAAACCTCCAAGAACGCCAATCACAATGTGAAATTTGAAAGCTCTTAACGGAATAGTTCTTAAGATATTGACTGGTAACCAATGTTGACCAAAGTATGACGGCGAACTAATAGACGGAGAGGCCAAAATCAATATGTGTCCCCTAGTTTCAATAGGGGAGCCAATATATTACTAATTCAAAGGGGAGCCAATATAGTACTAATACAACGGTTCATAGTATTTTTATTTGAACTCACAACACTTTTTCACATTACAATACTATTCCCATTTAAATGAGATAACTTGTAGTTATCTACTTTAAATAGTGTGCAGGAACAGACTTGGATCGGCAAAAACACATCACTAACATAAACATGTAAATCTCTTTAAGTCACATAAACTATATTATTTCCATAACAAAATCAATGTTTAAGCAATAACTTGTACACTAAATAAATGCAACATTTTGCACATAGAGACCCTCATAACCATACCATTTCTTAAAGATAATTCAGATCCAAATTATTTTAAAAAGATAGTTCATGCATATCGCATGCATGACATATCTTGCATGGAGTTCTGTCTAACAGTGTTTAACAGCAATCTTTTTCCCAGCTACTCTGCAGTTAAATGTTTACTGCCATCTTTCAAGATGTCAACATTAAATTTCTAACCTTCAAGCAAACAATGTTTTCCCTACCGCACATTCAAAGAAATATTTACGAATAAAGTCATGGGAAGTGCCCATATAAAAAATCAATCAATAGTGCTGATTTATTAGCACTAAATATTATGTATGAAACTTCAATAAACAGATAACCTGGTTATAGTTAACCCTTTGCATGCTGGGAAATTTGTCGTCTGCTAAAATGTCGTCTGCTGAATTTCTAAAATTAGCATTTTCTTCGATTTTTTTCAAAGAATACTATCAGAATAGCAAACAGTTTGGATCCTGATGAGACGCCACATTCTGTGGCGTCTCATCTGGATCCAAACTGTTTGCGAAGGCCTTCAAAATTAGGTTCCCGCACTGAAAGGGTTAAGATAAATATTTTAACATTCTTAAAGTACTATTTGCAGTAATTTAAGGACTGTGAAGAAATAAGTAAGACATTGGCACACACAAATATGCAATACATAGAGTCTTTAATCAATATGACGTACACAAGCAATTTAAAAAAGGCATCTAAGCAGTGTATATACACCCTATATTTACGAATGCACAATGCTTATTTGGAATGGATGAAAATATTAACACATTATTGTAAAAATTGCATCTTAAAGTTAAAGTATTAATTAAGTTCAATACTAATATGATTGTATGGTAACAATTGTTTGTTATGCATTCAAAGTAACGCAAAATGTAATTTTATTTTTTTATGTAATCAAAATGATTTATTTGAAACATTTCATACAGTTTTACAAACATCAAGCTATTTTCAGCTGTTAAGCAACAGAACAGTCATGTTTCATGCATTCAATTACAGTTCAATATTAACAATCACATTTTTAAGGAAATATGGTCTAATGGTCGAGTGGAACAAACTGTAACACAAATAGTAAACTGCCGCTATCATCAGCTGTAAGTAAATTCTTATAATGTATAATATAAATACAAGTACAATATGATTGCTACAATTTTCACATGTCTTAAAAAAACATTTTGAGCAGAACATTTCCTTTATCATCGCAATTGCAAAACTGTAAGCATTGTATGGACAACTAAATGTTATGATTTCAAATAAATGACATTATATTTTTATTACACATGTTTTGTAACACTGAGTATCATATTGTACCAAAGCTATTCATTCATTAAACAGACGTATATTAGTTTAGTAAGTATTCCACAACATTCCAATACAAACTGATGGCTGAGAATTAAGAATGTCATATTTTTAATAACTGTATGAATGTACTTGTTATGTTGAGAGATGAACAAATGAATGTACTTGTTATGTTGAGAGATGAACAAAAGCATTATCTAACAACGGATACAACTTTGTTTTTCAAGCAACAACATCCCTATATTTATGTACAAAGAGAGACAATTCAATTATTGACAAGTGTTAGCATGTTAAATCACTCTCACTTGATTTGCAATTGACTGATTTCCAAGTAGAATATATTAATTTTTCTTAAGATAATGCAAAACAAAGTTAAACCAATCTTTCAATAGTTGCTTGACTTTATCTAATGAAAAGCAGTACATATACTAGTAACAAGATGTTCCTTTTGCCTAAAGCATAATTTATTTGCCTCTTCAGAATGTGTTGTTCTGTATCATTAAGAAAGTTTTAAATGAGCATCTCCACAAGCAATGTTTGTTTTTATTATCTGGCATCTAAAAGATGTACAGGATGAAAATTGTTTGTACAAATACATGTTAACAGCGAAAATCAAAATGACAACAATAAACGCATGATTTTCATTAACAATACAATCATTTCGCAATCGCTCTATATACAAATGACAAATGTACTGACCGATATATACAGTGATCACGAATTCTTGGTCAGGTTAATCTGGTCGTCTAAATGCCTATACACAAACATATAAGGCATAATTAATTTTACAAAAACAAAAAATAATTATCATAACTTTAGACATTATTCCCACATCCTATATTTTCGTTTTTAAATGCTCAGTTTTAAAACATATAAAGCATTTTAAGCAACAAAAAAGTCATTCTTAAATCATGTTCAAGCAAATTAATAAATAACTGGTAGTAAATACAGAATAGACAATTTAAGGAAGATTAAATGATTTTGTCTAAAATCAATCAATATTGTCTTGAAATACTAAGATAATAAACAATATTCTTGACAAAAACACCTGACACCAATGGGCACACTTAAGAGTATCAAAGCCTTAGCATTAAAATTATCCACCTGTCTAAACAATGTGTGTAACTACCACCTCTATATTACATGTTAAGCCAAAAAAAACTGAAGCATGTCTCATTACATGAAAAGAATACATTTTCTTTCAATTTTGTCAAAGTTACCAGCATCATTTAAACAGCTTTGACAAATGTTAAAATCAATATTCATAGACATATATATATATTTTCCTTAACATTTCCAAAATAAAATTTCATAATACAGACAATGTAATTGGATAGACTTGCTCTTAAAATGATATTGCTCATTATTGCTTTTATCAAGAAATCTTAATCTTATTATACTGAGTATTTAAATATAGTTCATAAAAGCCTTTTACATAAAATGACTATCAGCATCATAGTTCCAATAAAACATGAACTATTGTTTTCTTTTAACACAACTTGGATGGTCACATAAAAACATGGCTGGCTACAAGACTGTCTGGATTTCCACTTTTTGTTGTGATTTGTCATTATGCGACTTCTGTCTGCATCAATGCATCAATTTTCCACCTGTCCCAATTTCAAAGATGAGACCTTCAATTGTACATGTTCACACCGGACACGGGGTATGTAGAGACCTTCAATTGTACATGTTCACACCGGACATGGGGTACGTAGAGACCTTCAATTGTACATGTTCACACCAGACATGGGGTATGTACAGACCTTTAATTGTACATGTTCACACCAGACATGTGGTATGTAGAGACCTTCAATTGTACATGTTTACACCAGACATGGGGTATATAGAGACATTCAAGTGTACATGTTCACACCAGACATGGGGTATGTAGAGACCTTCAATTGTACATGTTCACACCAGACATGGGGTATGTAGAGACCTTCAATTGTACATGTTCACACCAGACATGGGGTATGTAGAGATCTTCAGTTGTACATGTTCACACCAGACATGGGGTATGTAGTGACCTTCAATTGAACATGTTCACACCAGACATGGAGTATGTAGAGACCTTCAATTGTATATGTTCACACCAGATATGGGGTATGTAGAGACCTTCAATTGTACATGTTCACACCAGACATGGGGTATATAGAGACCTTCAATTGTACATGTTCACACCAGACATGGGGTATATAGAGACCTTCATTTGTACCACACCAGACATGGGGTATGTAGAGACCTTCAATTGTACATGTTCACACCAGACACGGAGTATGTAGAGACCTTCAATTGTACATGTTCACACCTGACATGGGGTATCTAGAGACATTCAATTGTACATGTTCACACCTGACATGGGGTATGTAGAGACCTTCAATTGTACATGTTCACACTAGACATGAGGTATGTAGAGACCTTCAATTGTACATGTTCACACCAGACACGGAGTATGTAGAGACCTTCAATTGTACATGTTCACACCAGACATGGAGTATGTAGAGACCTTCAATTGTACATGTTCACACCAGACATGGGGTATGTAGAGACCTTCAATTGTACATGTTCACACCAGACATGGAGTATGTAGAGACCTTCAATTGTACATGTTCACACCAGACATGGGGTATGTAGAGACCTTCAATTGTACATGTTCACACCAGACATGGAGTATGTAGAGACCTTCAATTGTACATGTTCACACCAGACATGGAGTATGTAGAGACATTCAATTGTACATGTTCACACCAGACATGGAGTATGTAGAGACCTTCAATTGTACATGTTCACACCAGACATGTGGTATGTAGAGACCTTCAATTGTACATGTTCACACCAGACATGGAGTATGTAGAGACCTTCAATTGTACATGTTCACACCAGACATGGAGTATGTAGAGACATTCAATTGTACATGTTCACACCAGACATTGGGTATGTAGAGACCTTCAATTGTACATGTTCACACCAGACATGGAGTATGTAGAGACTAGCACATCTTAAACAGCATTTATATCTCTGAGCTTCTTTGGTATGACTGGGGTTAATATGATAACTGTAGCAACAGGCTGTCCTTCTGATTTGCCGGGTTGATTTCGTCAATGTCTGAAAAAAAGAAAGATTCATAACAGTAAATGTCAGTTTTTTATTTTATGTGTGTTACCCATGATAAACAAGTACAATAATAGCACTTTTATACATTGAGTTACATTAAAAGTTAATTATAACCACTTTACTACCAACTAACTTTAAGTCTCTCCATCAATCAGGAAATATGGGATGATATTCCATAAACATACATTTTTCCATTGGAAAAATATTTCCTTATCATTTACAACAATTAAGAAAGGGCCAGCTAGCCAATAGAAAATAAAACATGTTGAAAAGAGTTTTTCTGAGATGTCTGCTGTGAAGTAGGCAAAAAGTCACCGATGCAACCACATTTTACTTTTGACTGAAAACTTTACTACTATGAAAGAACAAGAGCACCGCATAACAGGTGCCACGCTCGGCTGCGAAAGCTTGTCAGAAATTATTATTTTTTGTTTAGAGATCACAGTGACCTTGACCTTTGACCTAGTGACCCAACAAGAGATGTGTTCGTCAGAAACAATGCCCCCTACTGCGCCGCTTTGAAATAAAATTTATATTTATCATTTGGCAGGAATAGAAATCATCTCCCTTTAAAGCTTATTACTTCCCTTGGGTTTTGTCCAATCCAACCGGGGGGGGGGGGGGGTCTGTAGACAGTCAAAAATGATCAAATCAGACAACACTGACAACCTAGGCCTGTGGTTTATCAAAGAAATCATAGCCAGAGTTCATCATGTATCTATGGACATAAGTCCACTGGTATTTAATGAAAACTAGCATTTAAAAATAAGAACAGGTAAGAAATGATAACTATATCATTTAAAACAAGAAATGTGTTCGTCAGATCATGTATCTATGGACATAAGTCCACATGTATGTAATAAACATGAAAGAAATGATAATTATATAATTAAAAAAAAAACATTGACCAATCAATCATTTGAGTTATAAATAATCAAAATAATTAACTGTACAGTAACTGTGAAAAGAACTTCCATTCTTGGTAAGGAAATATATAATATGCAGGGGTGGCGAAATCTAAAAAAACTATACTTGTCCACGGACAACCATTTAGGAAATTTAACTTGTCCGTTGCTAAACTTCACTAGTACGATAATGTTTATATAAATTATAAACCCATTTATTGATTAATGTTACAAAGTGTGGAATATATCAAAATGAGTACGATTTGCTTGTTTTTGTTTATAATTGTATATCAATTGTACATTCATCATAGCAGTATATTATTAACAATATAAAGACTTTCTCAATGTTTAAATCTTGCGAAGCTAGTGTTATTAAAACATGTGCTGAACATAAGTACATTGTAATCTTAACAAATTAAACTAGTCCTATATGTGGACCTCTTCAGACTGAGGCTCGGCTGCTGGTAGCAATTTGATTATATAAACTAGTAACCATTGAAAATCTGTTAGCCACGTTTCTTGAAAAGTTCTGGTGCGTTTACTTAGATAATATTTTTTATCATAATCTTTCTTAGTTTTTTGGGAGGTGGGCTGCTCAAAGCTTCGGGTTTCTGGTCCGTTGTTGAAGATTAAAAAAAAAGTTTCATCTTTACCATTAAAGTCGTCTTAAATAACAAGGTAGACCGTGTTTTTATTATCTTAGATTGATACTTTTTATTTCCGTCTGATTGTAAAAATAAAGAAACCAATCTGTAAATCTGTACACTGTCTAACAGTCGGGCCGAATGTTGAAAATGCGGCAGGCTCCCGGTCTCATATAGAATAAGGGAGATTACTGCGCAGGAAAGTGCACGTATTTTAGCTTGATTGCTCCGCAAATAGCACTGACAATGTAATCGCGTGTCAACATCCGGTTTTGTAAAACTTAATTACGGCTTTAATACAATGTAATTTTGTATACCTGGACGCGACTTTTAAAAAACTTGTTGTCCACGGACAACTTAATTGAAAAAAATCAGTTGCCCAGACAAGCAAATGTACGACTCGGGCAACTCGGACATTTGATTTCGCCACCCCTGATATGACATTTATAATTAAATAAATTACTTCCCTTGAAAATAATTGTCTCTAACAAATCTCTATTTTGAGTAGCAAATAATTAAAAGCCACTACCGTGACTGTAGATTCACCACTCAAAATGTGCAGCTCCATGAGATACACATGCATGCCAAATATATCAAGTTGCTATGTTCAATATTGATTAGGTATCTCCCTTTAAAGCTTATTACTTCCCTTGGATTTGTATTTTTTACCGTAGACCGTAAAGGATGACCTTGACCTTTTACCATGATGTGTTTGTCAGAAACAAAATGCCACCTTCTGCACCACTTTGATTTATTTAACAAAAATATATACGTTGGCAGGTCAGATAACTATGTCCATTTAGAGCTTATAACTTCCCTTGGATTTGTTTTTTGACCCTAGACCTTGAAGGATGATGTTCACCTTAAAATTTTACCACTCAAAATGTGCAGTTTTATGCGATACACATGCATGCCAAATATCAAGTTTCTATCTTCAATATTTAAAAAGTTAAGGCCAATGTTAAGGTTTTAACACGATGCCTACGCCGGACGGCCGACGACGAGCTGGCTATGACAATAGCTCGGGTTTTCTCCGAAAACAGCCGAGCTAAACATTAACCAAAACTAGAGCTTTGTCACAGACGTGACTAATACTCTACATGCCGCATTGACACTGAATATTTTGCATGTTGCCTTCACAAAAAAACAGCGGACACCATCCTTAATGTTTAAAATGCACTAAGTGACCCCGTGACCTAGTTTTTAACCCGGCAAGGCCCATGTTTGAACTTTACCTACACATCATCTTGATACAAATTCTAACCAAGTTTGGTGAAGCTCTGATGAAAACTACTTGAATAAGAGAGCGGACACCATACTTAATGTTTAAAACGCACTAAGTGATCCAGTGACCTAGTTTTTGACCCGGCATGATCCATATTCGAACTTGATCTAGAAACCATCTAGATACAACATCTGACCAAGTTTGGTGAAAATCGGATGAAAACAACTTGAATTAGAGAGTGGACACTTAATACGAACCGACCGACTGACAAGCTCACTCCTATATACACCCCTAAACTTCATTTTAAGGGGAATAAACAAGAAGGAAAGTTCACATGATTGTAAATATGTCTGATTTTATCACACAAGAAGCAATACTTGTCTAGGTCACACATGACAAAAAAAAACACATCTGGATTGAAAGATGTATGGACACAAAAGGGTAAATCTACATGCACCCACCAATCTCTGAAAGTGAGGCCATGAAAAAGCATGCACATGACACGAAAACTCACCCAAGGTTCGCTCTGCATGATTTTCATAGACTAAGGGTTGTGAAGCATGGGGATCTCAGAATCTGGAGACGATGACCGCCGCTGGTTCACTTGCTGTGACTGCAAATGCTCCTGGGACATACTCATTGCTCTGCTTCCCAGGTTTTCTGGAATAAAAGTAAATCGTGCGTCAAAAAAATTAAAGACAATACTAGCGTTTTCAAGGACAAACAAAACTAATTTAAACCCGACAAAACACTTGTCAGTGTTTCGACCTTTCATATCGACAATGCCATGTCAAAATATTTAACTAGAGCCACGATGTTCTAGTGATGTAATGAGATTTAAAAATGTGAAGGCAATTAAGCTAAAATAATTAGAGAGGAAGAACAAGTTCATTTTGGTTTATCACCAAACTTTTTTTTAAAGAATGTTTAAATAAAAACAAGAGCTCCACGGTCTGTGACAGATACCTCCCAAAACAGAGCCTTGACACCCACCACTCAATCCTTTGATGACATATCGAATGAATACCAATTTAACACCTAATGTCACAGTGACCTTGACCTTTGAACAAGTGACCCAAATTTCAATAGACGTCCTCTACTGTCTAAGACCGATGCACATGTTCAGTATCAAGCCAATTGGTCAATTTTTTTACAAGTTATTAATCGGACATGATTTTCGCATTTATTGCAACAGTGACCTTGATCATTAACCCAGTGACCTCAATTTCAATAGGGGTCATCTACCGTCCATGGCCAATGCACATGTGAAGTATCAAGCCAATAGTCAATTTGTTGACGAGTTATTGATCAGAGAGGATTTTCACACATATTGTGACTGTGACCTTTGACCAAGCGACCCCATTTTCAATAGAAGTCATCTACTGTCCAAGGCAAATGCATATGTGAAGTATCAAGCCAATTGGCCAATTTTTTGACAAGTTATTGATCAGAAATGATTTTCATAATTATTGTGACAGTGACCTTTACCTTTGAACTAGTGACCCCAATTTCAATAGAGGTCATCTACTGTCCAAGACCAATGCACATGTGAAGTATCAAGCCAATATATCAATTTGTTGATGAGTTACTTATAGGAAATCAACTGGTCTACCAACACACCCAACGACAGACTGGCAAACATCCTGCAAAATAATATACCCCCTTTTCTTTGAAGTGGGGCATAAAATACACGTGGCGGGTTAACAAGAAAGGGTTTAAATATACTTGTTATAGAAAAAGTGTTATTAATATATGATGATTTACCAAATGCAACACTTTTTTATGTTCAGTACAAAAACAGAAACTAACGTGAGGACAGCTTAAAAGTCATTTGCATGTGTTTTATTTTGAAATCACTTGAATTTACAGGGTTTACATTTACACACTGTTATTTTTTAAGGTAAAAAATAACATTAAATACATTGATAAAGCGACTCATCTGAGAATAAGCCAAAGACAAGTGCAATTATGACAGCTTGTTTATTGCAATAGACATGTGCACAGGTCGGTACTGGATTAGTCTCTTTATAGGCAGGGCTCTATTTCTAATAGGGATCTGATGCAAAGTCGGATACACACTCTTTTTAATTGCATCCTTTCAAACTGACAAAAAGTATGGTGGAAAAAAAGTGTCAGATTGTGTGCACTGTTGTAGATTAATTTAATATTTTAAATTGATTTATGACAAACGAAATGTCCTATTGATATTCGACACACATTTGCATTTTTTAGAAACAAACAATTTACTGGCTGGCTGATGTTGAACAAAAATATTGTAATAATTGTTTTCATATTTTTACTTCAGTGAATAATATCAAATCTATATTTAAACTATATAAATATATCAAATTAACTAACTAAATCATATAATAATTAGGTTTAAAATAAATCCATACAAGCAGGTAAGCCGCTGGAAATTCTCGTAATGTGTCTTGGCTTCCTCTGCTGAAGTGAGGACACTCATTTCATCCCTGCAGTCTCGGATGTCATGTTGTTAAGTCATCTACTTTACTGAAAATTATATAAAATATTTTAAGGGAAATGTTTAAAGATATATTCCTGTTCTGTAGTCAATTCGTTTACAGTAAAACAATGGAGCAATATTTCTAAGTATTTTTCTTTCTGTAGAATTTCTGTTTACTGTCAGTGATTGAGCAATATTTAAATGAACATGTTTCTGTTGATGCCCTGTCTTTAGTCATTTTGACAAATGTGTATGTGTATTTCTTTTGACCTTGCAGTCAAGGATAACCCATGAAAGTACAAACACTTATTTCCAATGGGGTCATTGGTTTTTGCTGAATAGACAGCAAGCAGAAGAGACAGTATTGAGATAAAGGAATCCGGGTGCGATACCCTAGCTCTTTGCAAATAGATCCCTTGGTTCTTTTACGTGCTCATTGATAGAACCGATACACGCGAGAATTACCTGGGTTTCATACCAGTACATCTCTAGATGGGTGGGAAACACTTGAAGCATTTCTGAAATTTCCAGTGCCCCGGCCAGGAATTGAACCGGGGACCTCTGGATTGGTAGACCAGTGTGTTACCACTTGACTACAGCACCACCCGTATACAAATACAAAATTGTAAAAAAATACAAATTTAAAGGTAAATGTTAATAGATTTATGTAGTGATGCCCTGTTCTGCAGTCATTTTGTTTACAAATACAGATGGAACAATATAATATAACTTGGTCATCGAGTTTTCAATATCATTTTTCAAACATTATTAAAACCACAACAACACAGTTTATGGAATAACCTAAAGTAATTATTATACAAAATTAAGAAAGAAAATTATAAAAACTGCCTTCTTTTGGGTTTTTAACTGAGATTATTAAAATTATTTTGTATAAAAGCAGTAAAAGCAATTCGCAATACCATACTGCAAATATTGGTATTCTTTGTAGTTATATGTTTGTATGTTTTTTTAAATATGTAGCCCCTTTTAAATGTGCTTTAGTTATGTCAGTCTGGTCAATCAAACTACTCATACAATCAGGGCTTCCGCTGTCGTTCGCCAAATTCGCCGTTGGCGAAAATTTCGCACATTCGGCGAATAAAATTCTCAGTTGGCGAAAATGCTCGGCGAAACGTTTGTAAAATTCGGCGAATAAAATTCTTGGTTGGCGAAAATGCTCGGCGAAACGTTTTTTGCCTGTCAAGTACCATCCCAGATAGTAAACTCTTTAAACCGTCGACTGTGCGTCAATACATCATCGTGTTATTAACCAGAAAATTTGATACGCAGTCTGCAGCAACACCGGTCAGAACCGGTCATCGAAACAAAGGAAACTTGCTGGTGCATTGTGTACTGGCAGTGACGTCACCATCTATGTATAGAACGCTTGCTGGTTTGAAAACAAAAGGTGTTATCGAACATTATGTCAATACCACAGGCCTGGCAAAAGCATTTAACAAACAACTATTTCTTCAAAAAAACACATGAAATCTTGTTTCAACAGGAATTTGAGAGCATTTCTGTTTAATAGTTTCATTATTATAATATTTTGGGAAAGGTAAATTTTGATTAAGAAACCAACAATTTCGGAAATAAAAAGTATACCATTCACTCGTTGTAATATATTTCGGATATGTTAAAAATTCGGACATTTAAAGATACGGACATTTATATGTTGGTTTGTTGTTGATAGTTTGTAAAACTATGTTTTATCATATTTCAGGCAACTAGAATGGATGGTGGCAATTATCTGGGCCTTTCTGTCAAGAAATATGCGTGAAAAACATATTTATTTGAGCCTAGAAATCATCCACCACTTACAGAAAATGTTTTAACAACAGAAGCTGTCAAAGCAATATGAAGTGAGAGGCTTTGAAAATAAAGCATCTTTAGTCTTGATCAACTGTTATGTTTTGCAAAGATTGAAATATGTGCTCAAGAATGAATATCTTTAATATAATGAATATGTGCTTATTTTGTAAACAATGTGAACATTGATGTATGTATATCTAGATGTATGCATATCTATAAATGTTTTTTGTTATAAACTGATATTCTGTTATGTACAATATTTTAAAAGGATGATTATAGTAATAAATATATTTAAGCTTCATATTGTAGTTATTTGTGTTCTTACACCCCTTGACTTTCACGAGGCGGTCCCAAATGCTTGGCTAAAACTTTGGCTACAGTTTCTAAAATTTGGCTACAAAAAAATCCAATTGGCTAAAATGTTGGCTAAAGAAATTTTTGTGCCAGGGGAAGCCCTGATACAATCTGTGAACAAGTACCTTTAAAACCTTACACGTTCTTACTGCAGTGACTATCTAAGCCCAAGTGACCGTCAACCTGACCATTAGGTGTGTACAAGGGCAAGGTCACAGTCCCTTGGAGGTTTTCATCGCAAGGCACTGGGTGGTTTTGGGAGACCCTCAACCTGGTAAGTAAATGATTAAATCAAACAATAAATCAAAGCATAGTCAATATATCAATATGTTAAAATATGTTTGGAAACGAATTTTTGATAATGAATGAACATTATAAAGAAAATCATCCTTTAATTTGTGCATGAACACTTGTATTAGCTACCGTTCATATGCGTGAGTGTTGTTGATGTATTGTGTCATATACAATTATGATCATACACAGGAATCAGCAAATATCTTCTACAACTCCATTTGTTTTATTAAAACAATCCATGTTGAGTGGACAACACACCGTGGCAAATAGGTAGCTCAAACGTGGAAGACAAATCGCTGCTTTGCGGACGTGGCTTGGTTGATAGGATACTGCTAGACACCGACCAAGATCCATCAAAAGACAAATATATTCTGGAATATTTGTCATATTGCAAAATGATTGTTCCTTCATCAAACATCATTGATTAAATGCCAGTTAATAACCTTGACTAGAATATAAGTTACACAGCCTCTGAATTCCCATGTGTGGTGAGATACAAAGATATTAATTTGATCTTGTGGATAAGTGACTTGGCCAATGATAAGTAAGGGCTTTGTCACAAGATGACCATCTACCAATCAAACCCAGACTTCATGGGGTTCACACAACTGAAGTATCAATGTAATCATTTGAGAAATGTAGATGTGGTTTTATAAAATTGTTTTACATAATATGCAGACAAAACGCCCATCTGACTAACCAATTAACCGAAAATTGACTCCAATACACAGTCTGCGAAATAAGCGCACGCCCGTTGGCCTGGGCGTGTAAATTATAGCTCGGGCCTATTAAAATTGCCATATTGTACGCCCGTCGGGCCAGTAGAAATTCCGTGTATTAATATTGTTTCATTTTTAAGTGTGATAAAAGTCATTATTTTGTGAGTACTTCGCGAAGATTTCCGACAGAACTTCGTTCAACTTCGCCTAAAATACGAGATTATAACGCGTTCCGATTGGTCCATACATTCAACGGTCATTTTCGAGTCGTAACACAGGCCACGTGGTGAACAATTTAGACTGGTTATTCACTATTGGCACACGTCATGCTGATGTGTTTTCTGCTGAAGTAAACTTATCGACGTACGCGGCTTGCATATCCGGAATAAACATCGTTTTACTTTGTAACCTTGTTTGTGTGTTTATTTCCAAAGTTGTAAGTCCCTACGCGCATAAGGCTGCATAATGCTTAAATACGTAGCTGGAGCGAAGCCTGGCAAGCAACTGCCCACTTCTGATCGTAAGTCAACAAATGACTATGAAAAATCACGGAAACGTGAATTTCAAGAAAAGTGGTTAAAAATCAGTGATGAAGAAGAAGCTACTTCTGTAAGACAGAGTTTAATAAGCATAAGAAAAAAGTCAACATGTATGATAAAAGTATGCCATCTATGCCTTCACTTGTCAAGTAAACTTCTGGAAAATAACTATCAGGTTGCTTGTTTTACAGGATATGGTTTCTGACTAAGAGGATCTCCAGGATTGCAGTGATGATTAGATGAACGGAGAAGTTGTTTATCACATGTTAAATACTTATAATTAATAAAGGACATAATTACATTGACTTGTTATATTGTGTTGCAATTGGTTTTGCAATAGGCTTTACAGTTAACATACCCTGGATACAATTTTACTTTTAATAAATTAACTGCTATTGAAAGATGAAACCCTTTATCAGGGTGTATATTTTAACAAATTTACTTTGGGCTAGTAATTTTGCTGCTGGGCTACATGTCTTTACCATTCCAGTAGCCCGAATGGCTAGTGGATAAAATGAACTATCGTGAAGACTGATAATGTTTCAAAGTCCAATACATCTAAGTCCAAAAGTTAATCAACAAGATATTACAAAATCCGTTCAAATCCATCTGTATGAAATTCTAATTAAATAATGTATTGAATTAATTCATCAAGCAAAGATACTCTACTCTAACGTACATTTAGTCGTGATAATATGTCAATTGCGGAAGAGAAACCTATCACCGAAGACGTAATTTATTATATATATATATCGGTCATCTTGGTTTGCTTATACAATAAATGTTTTTTTTTAATTGAAAAGGCGGACGAAATCGACTAAGGTTATAATATAAATTGACATTTTATCTCTCCATTTGGAGACCGTTTACATAATTTACGAAATTGGCCTTAAAGTTACGCTGCTTACCATTTTAATATTTATATAAGTAAATAATAATAATCTTATACTTTTATGCATTTATTAAAATTGAACATTTTCTTTGAGGCCAATTTCTACACAAAATATAAATATTAAAATATACCGCTCTGTTTCATTTACATAATTTATGTTTATTTACTTAATCATACGCTAATAATCATATTAAAGATAATTTCTAAAAAAATTAATAATAACAGTTCTGTTTTATAAACATGATTTATGCATGCATCAATATTTAGTATACTCTTTAAGATAATAGTTTCAACTTAATAATCATATTCTACATAACTAATTTCTATATGATTTAGTAATTGTTTTCAATGTTAACTATATTAGGTTAATACGACAATCAATCAATTAACACAGACCGTTATCTCTTTAATCTCTTAATTAATCGACAACGATCAATAAAGGCCAGTTGCTATTCACACAGCGCAATACACGCGAGAATTATTGGAAGTTGATCAGTTTAGTAAATTGAATATTGATGATGTTTTTATTGAGATTTAATGATGTTTATATGAATTTTAAATTTATTTGTCTATGCAGGGATCGACAAGATTACAAGAAATTAGATAATCCGACAGACGGTGTTTATATATTGCTGAATGAAAGAACCATAAACAACGCAAGAAGTTACACTCAAAATCTCATAATCTTAATGATTATTATACACATATTAATGTAATAATTTATAAATTAAATATATACAGCTTATATATAAAATAATAAATGATGCACTTTATATTGTGTACATTATAATTTAGAGTTTACATACTCACCAGTTCCAAATAGTTTATTATAAAATTAATGATTATAGCTAGTAATAATGATAAAATAATAACAACTGAATAGTTATATTTTATTGAGATGTTTTTATTATATACAATTGACAAATTAAATAAAACTAACCAGTTCCACAAAGCCGATGCTGCCAACGTTCACAAACGTCGCATGTAACCGCATGTTGTCTAGGTCGTACCTCGAAATTGCACGAAATGCACAACACATTATCCATTTTTAAAATAATAGAACCAGACATTTGAGCTCCATTTTATATACTGGGATAATTCACAGTTATGTTATTCCGAACATATCAAACAAAAAAGTATTACAAAAATATAAAAGACGGCGCTCTTTAACTTGTAAGCGTATTTGTAACAAAGGCCAGTAATATTCCATTATTGCGTTAGTAGTTAATGCGAACTATTTTGTGTGGACTTATTACGCTCAATGCGTATTAATTTCGTCTTGTTCCGGAAGTGCAAAACACACGGCGGGGCCCAGGCACATGTTAGTCTAGAAATGAGTGTTTCTGAAGAAATAAATGAATGTTTGGATCGGACTCGGGATTATTCTGCGCACAAAGATCCCCTCCATGAGGCTATACAGCGCATAGAGGACAGGTTATCCAAAATTGAATTTAATCAAGGTTCTTTCCGTGGTCGCTCTGCGACAACAAAAACGTCCATTAGATTTCCGCCACCGGAAGTCAGTTTTTTGCCATACCAGGCCAATATTGAACAATCTTCTGATCTGCCACACTTGGCCAATCCATTTACCCTCGGTCCTGACTCATAAGCAGCCACCGCCGAAGGTCCTATTCCTAAAAATATTCAGGAACAATTTGACTGTGTGAAACAGACTGTAGACAAGGTATTGTTACCTCCTCATCTGAAGCTTCATGAGTCTAGAACTGGCATTCGTAGAGAGAACCAAAAACACTGAATGTTATATCAAAATGTGGTCGATATGTTGAAACATGTTTTAAACTCTTAAGTCAAATTAAGGAGAATGAACCTAGTGATTTAGGGCCAGTGTATATCACCCTTGCAGCACAGATTAACTATTTGCAAAAAGAGTACGGTTCACTTGTAGTCAATAGCAACTTCGATGAGCCTACAGCAAACATTTTTCGTTGTTTACAAGGAAACGCATCTGGTTTCGATCGGGAAACACTTAACAACATACGTGTTGCCGCTGAATTATCTAGTATTCGTCGGTTTGATGCACCGCCAAGAGGACGTTGGCGTGGACGGTCTTTTTCTGGTAACCCTTCGTATGGTAGTGGAAGAGGTAACCATTACGGCAGGGGCCGTCGCGATGTTTTTGATCAGTTGCAAGGAGCGCGTTTTAAAACACCCAGCAACTGACAGTCTGATGTTGAGATAGAATAAGTTATAAAAATAATGCGAAATACTTTAGCATCAAATCTTGATGCATGGCGCCAGATAGGTGCTTCTGAAACTGTTCTGAGTTATATTGCCAATGGTATTAAGTTTCCTATAGTTGGTGACATTCCAAGTTTTTGTTGTGAAAACAGGCAGTTTTCTACTTTACAATCGCAGTTTTTGTTAAAAGAAATTAATGACTAAAAAATGGGTTTTTTCATGTACCAGTACACCCGGACCATCAAGAGCTGTTAGGATTTTAGTTCCGTGGTAATTATTACAAATGGACTGTGTTGCCGTTCGGACACTCATGTAGTCCATATTTTTTTACTAAAGTTCTACGACCAGTCATAACATATCTTTGTTCTCAGGGATTACGAGTTGTAGTGTATGTAGACGATTTTATTTTATTAGCCGAAGAGAAATGTATTAATAGTCATAGACAGCTTTTAATTAAAACTTTACAAAAGTAAGGTTGGGTGGTGAATTTTGAAAAGTCTTCTTTAGTGGAGTCACATATTAAACCTTACTTGGGATATATTATTGACACTTCGGGTGAACAGTGTGTAATTCGTATCACATCCAAACGTATTCGCAAATTGAAACGTGATATTAAAAAAGTGTTGTTTAAAGGGGAAATCCAAGCTCGTGGATTAGCAAGAATCGCAGGGCAATGTGTGTCCATGTCAAAGTGTATATTTCCTGCAAAGTTACTTCTTAGAAACTTATATAGATTACTTGCTACCCGAAAGTCTTGGAGTGACATTTTGTTCTTAGACAAATATACATATACTGATTTACAGTGGTGGTTAGACTCTGTTTCACAGTGGAACGCCTTTTTTGTTGTTAACAAACAAATAGATACACAATTAATCACAGACGCTTCTAAGTCAGGCTGGGGAGCATGGCTCACAGACAGTCACAAACAAGCTCAGGGATTTTGGACCCTTCGTATTCAGCAACAAAGTTCCAATTACCGCGAACTATTAGCTGTACTAATGGGCATACAATCTTTCAAAGTGGATTTATGCAATCGCAGCATACAAGTTCTCTCAGACAACGTGACAACAGTTGCAATGATAAATGGTATGGGTGGTTCCATAGCATCCCTAGACGCAATAGCGCGTTCGATTCACATAGTGGCCATGAAGGCAAACATAAAACTTCAGGCGAAATACCTTTCGGGAACGCAAAACTGGAGGGCGGATTTACTCTCCCGAATAGAATCCTCGTAAGAGTGGATGCTTCATCCACAGTTGTTCAAAATGCTCGACCGCAAATGGGGTCCACACGATGTGGACAGATTCGCATCAATAACGTCAACCCAGCTAAAGACATACAATTCTCTATTTTACGACCCGTTCACATCCGGGGTGGACGCTCTTGCGCAGACAAATTGGAAACAAATGAAAAATTATGCGAATGCTCCGTTTGCGCTTCTTCCGCGAGTTTTAAATGTGATAAATCTTCAAAATGCAACAGCTACAGTGATAGCACCGGGGCAGCCATGGTTCAGACAGTTAACGCAAATGGCAATAGACCTGCCAGTGGAACTTCCAATGTCAAAGAGAACAGTGATGGCCATCGGGGCCAGGGAACCTTTGAAAAATCCCAGATGGAAGATTTTCGCTTGGAGAGTATGTGGGCGAACAGATTACGTTGCTTAGGCTGGTCCCCGCGAGCGGCAAAACAACAGTAATATTCCATTATTGCGTATTATATTAATTAATGATGAAATCTAAGGTACAAACTTGCTTACATGTGTGAAAAATCAGGACGGCGCTCTTTTACTAGTAAGCGTGTTTGTAACAAAGGCAAGTAATTTTCACTAATTGCTTACTATATTAATTAATGAAAACTTAAGGTTCAAACTTGCTTATATGTGTGAACAATCAACTGTTCATACACCGATATGCATATGATAATATAGGGCGAACGAACCCAGGGCGAACGGACCCAGGGCGAACGTGTAACTAGGGCGAACGGACCCTATACCAAGATTATGCAATGGTAAACAACTTCGTTTCCTAAAGCGCATTGATTCATGTAAACAAATTCATCGATATTACGTGAATTTCTACACAAGGCCACCGAATGATATTTTAAGAAAAGGGGAGCAACTCATTCATCTGACTTGACAAAATGTACAGTGCACGATTTATTTGTATTGTTTGAGAAATTGACATTGTATGAATAAGACCATAGTAAATGTATAGATATTGCACATTAATAGGTGTAAGAAACACATTTATACCGTTTTCATCACGTTATGAGCTTTATATTCGTTACTAAAATGTATCCCGGTGTGACCCAAATTCGACGATGTAACAGTTACATGAAGCAATATATAGCAAATAATGAAAGAAATAATGAAATGTTTAATAGCACAAAATAATATTTTAAACTCGGCTGTATTACTTTGAAATGATTCCAAGACAATAATCATCCATTTAATCAATAGAAATAGAACATCGTCGAATTTAGGTGTCGTCGAATTTGGGTTGCGGTAGGATATGGTTTATGTTCGTTCTCTAAATGCGTTGTCAAACGGCGCCATCTTAGGTTACATTCAACTAAAACATCGAGTGCCTCTCCGTAGTGCGTAATATCTAAAGAGTTATTTTTCTCTTCTTGCATAAAAGCTATTTAATAATCTTAGACTTGTATTATGTGGCTATTTCTAATATCGGATATGTGTCTTAAGTATTTTACTGACGACAATTGCATTGTAAGTTAAAACATGAACACAAAAATAAATGAACTTTTAATTTGCGTTTCCTGCTGTATGGGGCTTTTGTCGAACAATGCTTTGTCGAAATATGGCTGCCAAAACGATGTTTGTACTTGTGGCATGCCCTTTTATTGAAATTAATAACTTAGAACTTTATTCTTTTTTCAAATATCTCAAGTTATTGAATTATATTAGAAAAAAAATTTGTGCATACAACACAAATATTCTTGCAGTTTGTGCTGATATCTAAAGGTATAAGAATACATCCTTTAATACGTCTGAAATTGGTGACAACACTTTCACGTTGCGTAAAGCATAACCTTGCATAACCGTGCAGTACACAGTGATTTTTTAAACAAGGAGACATGCTTATTAAATTAAGTAATGTTGATGTATTTCACACTACCATAAGCAGCATAAAAGATCTACTTGTTATGCACTCGTTGAAATTCTTGTTTTAAAAAGTTATATAAAAAATGCTCCGCTTACCGGCGTGTTTACATCCATAACCGTTTAATTGGTAACCCAACAATGCCACGCGATCCTACAACCTGGTAAGATAAAATAAGATTTATTTTGAGTCGGCAAGAGTGAATAAAAACAATTAACATAAGCTTATGCAGCTTGTACAACTGACTAGAAAACATGAAGAATAAGGATAACAATTGTACAAAAGCTGAAAGACTGAAATCAATTTGTAAATTAAAAGACAAAAATACATAAAATATAAAGCATGATATTATAACATCAGATATGGATATTTAAAACAGGTTTAGATTAATCTGCTTAAAAGTCAGATAATTATTTAATAAAAAGAATAAAATATCCACTTGATATGTTGTAAATAAGGTAGTAGGTTTAAGCAATTGTTTCAAGTATAAAGCATTTATAATGCGGCGTTGTTACTTGTCATATAGCATTTAGTTAGCATATATCCGTAAAAAATGAAAACATGTAAGGCATGAAACATAAAACAGAAACAAGCACGTTAAGTTTACTGGGCATGCAGAGCACACAAAGCAACATAAGGCATGCAAGGCATACAGAGCATACACATCATGTAGAGCATACAAAACATACTATTTAAAGCATATGGAACATACGTATGATGCAGAGTATACAAAACATACAAAGCACACAAAGTATACAAAGCACAAAGTACAAAACATACAAAGCAAATACAAAGCATACCAAGTTAACAAAATATGCAAGGCATACAAAGCAAACAAAGTATACAAGGCATACAAAGCATACCGGCATACAATGCAAAACAAAGCAAACAAATCGCGCAGGCATACAAAATATGCAAGGCATACAAAGCAAACAAAGTAAACAAGGGATAACAAGCATACATAGCACACAAAGCAAGCAAAACCTGGTATTGTTGAAATACTCAATGCTACAAGTACTTCACTAGTGCATGTCGGTAGTTATTGTTATTGTTTGCTTTTGTTGTCGTTAATGTTAAGAAAGTTTCAATAATTTCAATAATTCGTTAATCTGTGAATATTTCCATTCGAAGAAATGAAAAAAAATGTAGGAGTCTGGTCACGTCATCGTTAACAAAATAAACAAGAGATTGCCAAGCAATATGGTCCCCAAACGGTGAAACTCAACCATTGTCAGCATTTTTTTATATTTATTTTATATATATTTGTTGACATAGCATCCATAATAATTGACGTAGGAGCACAATGAAATGACGTGCATAATCTCCATATTGCCATCTATCCATATTTTAAGTTTCATGAACAAATATGAAGAACTTGTAAAGTTATCGCAGGATCCAAAAAAGTTTGACGGACAGACTAACGGACAGACAGACTGACAGAGCGCAAACCATAAGTCCCCTCCGGTCAATAACATAAAATTTGCACACGTGTATTGGTGGTGGTGGTGGTCCGCTTTCGGTGGTAGTGGTGATGGTTGGTTGGGATTTTATTACCATATTGATAAACTTTATCATAGTTATTATATTTGTGCATGTATACATAACATATACGACATGTATTGGCATGTACTTGTAATTCCATTTCAGACGAAGGCCTTCATTATGTGCCTTTTCTTAGAAATTGCTACGGGTGCATTTTAACCGTACGATGCCACGTATTGTATTTAACCGTTTTTTCTTCATTGCATTTAAAATGTGTTTAAAAACCCGTTTTGCAATAACCCCGTTTTGCAATAAATTTATTGCAAAACGGGTTGTTTCACAAAATTCTAATTGCGATAAGACATTTTAACACGTTTTCCCATAAATTATTGCATTTTTGCGTTATTTTAACTTTAGTACTAAATTGTTTCAAGTCACATTCGGTACACATTCTGTGTTGTTTTATCGAATTTAATCTCGAAATTCACCACCTGCCATGCTTTTTAACTTTAAGTTTAAACTCACACTACTGCTTCTATGTTATTAAAATTGGATCAGAGTCAAAAGCATACGCATAAAGTGTAAGTAAGCGCAAACCTGTAACGTTTTCAAAAATCCGCATAAGGAACCGCGAAGACATCGTAAGCGTCACCGGAATGTGGAAAATGTACCCTTAATCTGTCGCAATACAAACAAGTAGAGTTAACGAGTGAGCCTAGCGGGCACAGTATACAGCTAAAGTTTGGTACAGGAATGAGGGCATATTTTCATGAAAACACTCACATAATTTTCCACAAAATAACACAACATTATAGGAATTTCTAAATTTAAGTAAATTCAGTAAAACGAGTATCAGGTGCCATTTAACACTTTTTCTCAAATTAAGATTTCTTTTAACATTATATCGATGTTTCTTATTTGTAAATTTACTAAAACTTATATTGCCTCCGTGGTCAGGAATTTTACATTGAAATCCTTCTATGAAAGGGCAGTGGTTCCTTTTCTAAGAAGTGATAATATGGCGGGTTATAATTTAAGCCGCTATGTGGTATACTAGTAATTGGGTTTTATGCACGGCGTAAATGTCGTTCCAGAGTTGCATGTGCAGTTCGCATAGGCTAACCAGGGACGACATGTTCCGTCTTAAGTGGATTTTCATTTAGAAGAGACCTACTTAAACGAAAAATTCCATAAAATGGACTGCACAGGCTTATCTGGGATGACACTTTACGCATTAAGTCCATTTCTCCCAGAACGCATCTCATCTGTATACCTGTATGTTATTCCAATCATTTAATTTTTATATACCGGCATCTAAGATTATTTTGTGTAATGTATTTTTTATTAATGTTTTTTTTAAGTATGTTTTCAGGATAATTAATGTCTATTTGTAAATACAAAATGTATTCAAGATTAAGGTATTGCTTTGGAAGATCGTTGACCTTATTGCCTTCTTTGGTCAGCACACTTCTCATGTTTCTGAACTAATAGGACGAACGCAAGAATGAGATTGATCATAACACGTATATTGTTGTGGCGTAACATTTTCCCGTATCGTCTGTGATCTTTGGAAACTGCGTTAGCCATATTTGGTACTATTTCGGAGACCGACACCAGTGTAATTAAGGGATATTGAGGATTATCTACCGTTGATTGTTATACAAGCGATTGTATTAATTGATTATAAGCGTGTATGCCATTGATAGGTGCACACCTGCATGCTATTGATACTTTGGTGATCTGTTCCGTGTAAAATACAGAATGGAGCCTCGTTCTGGGAAACCTGGGATTGATGCGTGTGGATAAATTGTCGTCCCATATTACACTGTGAAATCCGCACATTCTAGTCAGGGACGACACTTTCCACCTACACAAGATTGTCTTTTAGAATCGACTTCCTGTAAACGCATAATTCCATAAAAGCGGCGTCTCTGATTAGCCTGTGCAGACTACACAGACTACTTTACGCACATGAACTGAACCCAAGCTCAATTTTTCCACGTACGTTTTGTCACAATTGAATCTGACAAAGTGATGATTAACTATATACGCAGTTTTGGATGTTACATAGTGTTCCACCAATTGTTGTTCAGGGTTTTTCTCACAGACCATAGCTATCCCTTCTGATCGTATTCTCCCAAAATGTGTATCATGTAGTCGCTGTTGAAATAAAAGATAATCGTTCAGGAGAACTATTATATCAATATGTTTTGAGAATTCTGCGTTATTAAACTCGTGATTTATTGACAGCAGATTGAAAATTATTATATTGATATGCTTAGTACGTATTTATTTAAGCATCGTTCTGTGACAACTGAGCTAAATGCTTATTTGTGTGCACAGGCAAATATGGCACGACACTGTCCGCCTAAACCGGATAAATTTAAGCAGAGACTTAATTTAAACAAACAATACCATTACAGCGGAAAGTTTCTTTCATGATTAGCCTGTGAACACTTCACAGGCTAATCCGTGACGGCACTTTACGCGAATGCATTGAACATAGTTTTCCCAGATCAAGGCTAATGTCATGGTTTTTTTTAATTTAAATTTTAAATTATACAAATTTAACAGTGGCAACAGGAATATGAACTTATTAATCCACGGGCATGTGTTTATGCCTTTAATGTGATACATTATATCAGTCGGAAAACGTGTTCATTAATAATGTAGACACTAACCATACAGTTAATTCAAACTCGTTTGAAAAGCAAATATATACCCTGAATGTTAACCATATTATATACCCCCAGAGATGAATTCGTGTATACTTATTGTTGATCTCAGTCGTTGTTTATCTGACCCCGATCCCTTTAAGTAGTACCTGAGCCGATAACGACCAATTGAGCTTAAAAGGGGACCTTTTCACAAATTTTGGCATGTATTGAAGTTTGTCATTAAATGCTTTACATAGATAATGTAAACATTTGATCTAAAAAGCTCCATTTAAAGAAACTAATAAATTAAATAAAGAAAAAAAGTAACCCTCAACTCGGCTGGAACCACTGACCCCTGGAGTAAAAGACTAACGCTTACACCACTAGCCCATCAGTGCTCATGCAATTATTGATGTATTTTATATTTTATATAAGCAATCCTCGTAGTGTCACAAAATATAACGACAACAACAGCACTCTGCAAATTAAGCAATCGTTTCGCGTTGCAATGCTTAATAATTTTAAGGTTATTTAATCGTCAAAATCCTATAATGGATATAATTGAGCATGGTAAGTGTTCAGTATTATTGTTTCAACACAAATAACATAACTACAACGAAAATTTGCGAATCTGATTTTTTTTTAATTGTGTCAATTAATCAAAACGTGAAAAGACCCCTTTAATATTTTGGTTTAGTGAAATTAAATACGTTTGCTGTCCTGTATCACATCGTGCGGGGTCAGTAAGAAGCCGTGTAACGAAGTTCTCTTACCGAGCACCGTTCATTTTCCAGCAAGACCGTAATCATAGGACAGATAATACTGTATCTAATGACGTCATTTTGGACGTTTTCATTACCTTCTGTCGCATAATATTTTATAAACAAAAAGCTCCACAAAGGTTCTTAGTTCTTTATTTAGTTGTTGACACGAGGCTTCCTAGTCAATAAAATATGTAATCAATTCGCTCTGGCAGTCGGCAAAGCCTAATAAAGGACGACACTTTCCGCTAAGACTGTATTTGCGTTCAGAAGAGAATTTCTTTATACGAAATCTTCCGGAATGTGTCGTCCCTGATAAGCCTGTGCGGACAGCACAAGCTAATCGGGGAAGACACTCTAAGCACTTGCATTTAGCATAGTATCACCAGAACGTCCTTAAAGGCAATAGGTTTAAATTCAACTGAAATATTTGAGAATATTGGGAAGAGTTCTAGATAAGGATAATTTGTGTTAAAGTTTTAATTCTACCCAAAGGTGAAATTGTTTTAAAATCGTTATAATGAATATGGTGTTTATCATTAGAAATTACGATTTTACTGTGTTATTGAAACATAATAAATCACACTGGGGCATGAAGGGAAAATCGTCTAACTGAAACAACGCTGCAGTTATTATTGTATGTTAGTAAAATGAATAAGAATACCCTACAATTATCGATTGCTAATTTTAGAGACCGACCGTCCGTCCGACCGGCATGCAGGCAGGGTGGCAGGAAGGCAGGGCAGGCGGGCAGGCAGGCATACAGACAGGCAGGCATGAAGGCAGGCAGGCAGGCAGGCACGCATACATACACGCAGGCAGACAGACAGACAGACAGACATCGTGATCCCGTTTTCTCTCATTATGATTTTGTTGCTTCGTATCAAGTTCTCGCGTTCTCGGCCTTGTAATCAATATAACATATCATGTCATAACTTTGACATGTAAGTAATTGAAGTTATATTATTCATAATACGAGTACTTATATCTTACTTACGAGTCTGAACACCGGTTATTTTTTCCAAAGATATCATCTCTTTAACGATAGTAAATGTTTAAAAAAACATCTACTACACCTATATTTATAGCTCATATTACAAGTAGAATATTCAATGGTTTCCCCCAATAATCTCGACCCACCGTATCAGGCCACGAGATAAGACAAGTGGAATGCAGCCAACAAAGAAAGCAAATTTAAATGATTTGTTGTCAAAAACATTCTTTTTATCTGAAATCCGATCAAAATAAAAGACTTCCGATACATTTTGCGCACTGGGTATTTCAGCGAGCGACATCGCTTTCAATAAAGATAGTACCGTTCGATTTGAAATACTGTAACATCATTTGTAATGATCGGCTCGAATTTTTTTTTTCCAAAACATGTATTGTTCGTTGTCACGTAAAGTTAATTTCCTCGTTTATTTTCCGATATGTTTCTGTTAAATTTTTATTTCGGTCAACCCATGAAATCAACGAAAATGTCCCACAAATAAATTGCTTACAGTACTCAATCACTTACACAATTTCAGAAATGTTGGGTGAAGGAGACGAACAGACTTTGATCACTTACACTGAATTAATATTTCCTTATGATATCCTTCATCGAAATACAAAACCCTACATGCAATAATAAAACGGACTTCTTGGTAAGCATTTTAATCATACTGTTTCTCTAATCAGAAGCTGTTGATAATTCTGGAGTTCAATTAATGTGCATACATTATATATTTTAGCCTCGCTATTGGAAAATGCGGTTTAATGCATGTGCGCAGTCCGCACAGGCTTATCTGTGAAAAAACTTTCCGCTAGTATGGTATATTCAGTTTAAATGAGGTATTTTCTTCGCGAAAGTTCACTTCAGGCGGAACATGTTGTTCCGGATTAGCCTGTACGTATTTAATGCATTATGCCCCGTTTACCCAGAGCGAGACTCATATATTTTGCCCCTATCGAAGTTTGAACGGGAAAAAATCTTTAAAACAGGAACAAACTTCGGTTTAAAACTAAAACTGGTTTTAATTACATTGAATTAAAAACCCGCCTTTGAAGATCAAATACATTGTAAAATTGTAAAAAATGTTACAGATTTTTTTATGATTGTAAATGAAGTCTTAAGTAATTACATTCGGTAATCATATGGAATCCAACGCAATTAGATAAAAAACGATTACTATCTTATAAAACTCTTTAATTTAAATTGAGATATAATCAGGTTGGTTTTTGTTAACGCGTTTGCGTTTAGTGATAATTCTGGGCCAAGTATGGCGTGAAGTCATCAATCGGTTTAAACACAACTAATGTATGTATTGATTATTCAAAAGCAGTCACATCCGCTGTATTAATTCGTTTATGTTTAATGTATTGTATGCATTTCCTCGATGTGTAAATAAGCAACCCTTTTGAAAAAAAACGTGCTTAATGCACGTGTGGAAAACAGGGCTTAATGAACGTGTGGAAAACGGGGCTTAATGCACGTGTGGAAAACAGGGCTTAATGAACGTGTGGAAAACGGGGCTTAATGCACGTGTGGAAAACAATTGTTAACAAATAATAAATATGTAATATATTATGAAACATTGTTAAGCATCAATTCATTTACTAGCAATTCTAGTAATACTTGTCTTACAACATAAATAAATTGCCTCAAAAGAAAAGTTCTGATATGTTTGCGTTATCAATAATTGTTACGATGTTAATTTAAAAGATGAACGATTTAGTAATATCACAACTGGTTATTTACCTGTTAAATGAGTACAAGACATTTGTCATTGACAGAGATATGAATAATCCAGCGCTTCACTATTCTTTTCGGAACACCACAAGAAGTCGGCTGAGATTCGCATTCCGAGTATAGACAAACAGTTTCCTTTCGTCGCAAAAACGCCAGCAGAGAAGCCGAGTACATTATTTAAAATCAAAGCGACGACAGAAGGCACTGCAGTTGTGTTGCTGTATAATCAAAGACGCAACGCAGTTTTCAAAATTATATTATAGATTTTTATATCGCAAGTTTGAAATGAACACAACCCATTCACATTTATAAAGAGTGTGTCTTAAAGCACAAGTCGAGATGTGTTTTTTTTCTAATCATTAAAAAAAGGTAATTTAAGCATCATTTTGGGAATGCATTAATTTCATTCCAGTACCAGAGACTGTCTTTAACGAAAAACACCATAAAATCAGAAAGAGTCGTCCTTGATTAGCTTGTGCGCATTACACAGGCTTATCAGTGTGCACAGGCTAATATTATTATTTTGACATGCATTATGCCCTTTTTCCCTGAACGCAGCCAATATGTACAGATTTCAATGATAAACACTAGACTGGCCAATGTCGTCTTACAAGCTGTTAAACACTATTGATTAAATACACACTGCAGTTGTAGAGCAGACGCTTCTAGCATTCGTCGTCTGCATAATTTTACTGCAGGTAGTGAAGACAGGCAGAGGTTATCGTTCATAGCTTAGCAAACAACAGACTGACTTGCAGTTATCGTTCCTAGCGAAGTTAAAATCAAACTGGCTTGCAAAACTGTCTCTCTACATTAGTGTGAGCTAACGCTCATAACTAACAACAAGCAGCCGCGCTCTTGGAAAATGGGGCTTAATGTATGTGCATACATTGTCGTCCAATATTAGCATTTGAAATCCGCACACGCTAATCAGGGAAGACACTTTCCGCTTTTATTGTAATTTTCGTTTAAATGAAGTCTCTTCTTAGCGATAATCCAGTTTAGACGGAAAGTGTCGTCCCTGATTAGCCACGCTCAAATGGGATGGCATTTTATGAACATTTATGAATCACAGTTTTCACAGAGCTCAATAAAAACAATGCAGCAACAGCATAACTCGTGCGCTATTGCCACAAAACAGCGGGGTAAATTATGACATAAAATACGCTATTAATGATAAGATTTTTACGTGGCGTATAAATAATTTTGGCAATCACTAATCTTATCAGAGATGTTTGCGATTTTAAAATTATAGACAGAAGCATTAGCCTAGAGTGAGACGGAGGTGTTGACGATCAGGACGTAGCGGTATTCGTCAGGGTCTAAACGGAACAGAGACTTCAGCGATATTTTCGGGGATCCGATTTCTATTGTCCAAATGGATTCCACAGGGATTCATTTGTCATTTCCAACTGATTGTATTTGCGCGGAATTTAGCTGCTGACCACTACGTTGTGATCGTTTTTTATTTGCAGAGTCGCTTCCTGTATCAATGGCGGTGTAGACGTTTAGGATCCGATTGAGCCTCGTTCTGGGAAAACTGGATTGTATACATGTACGTTAAGTGTCGTCCCGGATTAGCGTTAGCAGCCCGCAAAGGGTAAACAGAAGGTTGTATACATGTACGTAAAGTGTCGTACCAGATTAGCGTTAGCAGCCCGCAAAGGGTTAACAGAAGGCTGTATACATGTACGTAAAGTGTCGTACCAGATTAGCGTTAGCAGCCCGCAAAGGGTAAACAGAAGGCTGTATACATGTACGTAAAGTGTCGTACCAGATTAGCGTTAGCAGCCCGCAAAGGGTAAACAGAAGGTTTTATACATGTACGTAAAGTGTCGTACCAGATTAGCGTTAGCAGTCCGCATTGGGTAAACAGAAGGTGTTATACATGAACGTAAAGTGTCGTCCCAGATAAGCGTTAGCAGCCCGCATTGGGTAAACAGAAGGTTTTATACATGTACATTAAGTGTCGTCCCAGATTAGCGTTAGCAGTCCGAATTTGGTAAACAGAAGGTTTTATACATGTACGTAAAATGTCGTCCAAGATTAGCGTTGGCAGTCCGCAAAGGGTAAACAGAAGGTTTTATACATGTACATTAAGTGTCGTCCCAGATTAGCGTTAGCAGTCCGAATTTGGTAAACAGAAGGTTTTATACATGTACGTAAAATGTCGTCCCAGATTAGCGTAAGCAGTCCGAATTTGGTAAACAGAAGGTTTTATACATGTACGTAAAATGTCGTACCAGATTAGCGTTAGCAGTCCGAATTTGGTAAACAGAAGGTTTTATACATGTACGTAAAATGTCGTCCCAGATCAGCGTTAGCAGTCCGAATTTGGTAAACAGAAGGTTTTATACATGTACATTAAGTGTCGTCCAAGATTAGCGTTGGCAGTCCGCAAAGGGTAAACAGAAAGTTGTATACATGTACGTAAAGTGTCGTACCAGATTAGCGTTAGCAGTCCGAATTTGGTAAACAGAAGGTGTTATACATGTACGTAAAATGTCGTACCAGATTAGCGTTAGCAGTCCGCATTGGGTAAACAGAAGGTTTTACACATGTACGTAAAATGTCGTACCAGATTAGCGTTAGCAGTCCGCATTGGGTAGACAGAAGGTGTTACACATGTACGTAAAATGTCGTACCAGATTGGCGTTAGCAGTTCGCATAGGTTTAACAAAAGGTGTTACACATGTACGTAAAGAGCCCGCAGAGGGTAAACAGAAGATTTTATACATGTACGTAAAGTGTCGTCCCAGATTAGCTTAAGCAGTCCGCATAGGGTAAACAGAAGGTTTTACACATGTACTTAAAGTGTCATATCAGATAATCGTAAGCAGTTCGCATATGATAAACATAAGGTTTTATACGCGTGCGTAAAGTGTCATCCCAGATAAGCGTTAACAGTTCGCTTATGGTAAACAGAAGGTTTTATACATGTACGTAAAGTGTCGTCCCAGATTAGCGTAAGAAGTTCGCTTATGATAAACATAAGGTTTTATGCGTGATGTAAAGTGTCGTCCTAGATTAGCGTAAGCAGTCCGCATAGGGTAAACAGAAACGACACTTTACGCCTCAGTTGGATTCTTCTTTAAAGGAGACTTTCCTCAAACTAAATATTCCATAAAAGCGAAAAGTGTCGTCCCTAATTATTAGGCCGTTCGGACATGCCTAAGCCCCGTTTCACAGAACGCGGCACAAGTGAATACAAATGTGTGGTCCGTGCAAGCAGTCAAATGTACACGTTGAATCATTTCAACGATTCGTGTTCTACTCTAAAGTAATGGTAACATTGCTTCAAGTATAAAGAAAAACAACTATAATAAATTCAGGGCCACTTCGCGTTCAATTTACCGTTGGTTTTCTATCAACAAGTATCGCTTTACCTCAACATCATGCAAACTTCGATTGTGTTTTCATGTAAACTGTTAAACAGTTTATCAGTTTATTTAAGACTAATCCACAATACATTATAACAATTATAACAATAAATGATGCATAGCATGTATGAATGTAATGTAAATGATCTATGTGCATCAACCAAATACCGTAAAAATGCAGTCATAGGTCTACCCGCTCATAAGTCGGGGGTATAAAAATGGTTCGAAAATGTGACATTTTGTGTATGTTCACTTCATAAGTCGGGTAAAAAATACAGACAATTGGAAAATCAGCGTCAATAAAATTGCGACCACATCAAATTTATTTCCGATTTTGTGACGCAACTATATTGATTAACATGTTTATTATATTAAACAAATCCGATATTATAGTAGTTAAAATAGTTTTACCTTGCAATTTAATAATAAGTAATAATCCAACAACACACTGCGTCATTATTTACAATATATGTGTTTAGGAATTTTGTAAACACAAGCGTCGGCCATTGTTAGGAACTGTACATGAAGTTTGTAAATCGGAACTTATCGGTATTTCTCGGAAAATCATAGATAAATGTATTTGTAGTTTAAATGCTTAGGCCGACACGGCCGAGTAATTAGGGCAAATCGGTAAATGCTCTTCCAAGTGGTGGGGGAACTATTGAGACGGCACTAATACACAGCCTGGCTCCTACAAACATATACGTGTTTGTATAAATCGTTGGTAAATTTAAGGTAAATTTAACTATCAAAACATCTTTGGGACTAATAATCTTTGGGAATATCGAATACCTATCTCACTAAGAATATGATTTTATGATGAAAATTCCCTGCACACAACTATTAATTTTTGACACAATATACATATTCAAAACATACAATAAGATAATTGATGAAAATAAATATGCGAGCAATACTTTTTACTCACGAATTAGGTAGTCATAAAGACAGCCCTTTTGACCCGTACTTTGTTGTCTATGCCTTACTCGTACCCTAGCAGTTCACACGGTGTCAACAACTCTGACCTAAACATAGGTATAGAGCACTAATGCGCTTTTTCGGCAAAGCTGTTTACCCAGCTTTTCACATTAAATGACTTTTACATAACGCCAGCAGACACGCATATATATTTTCGAATAATTCATAGGCTGATTCGAGATAAAACCTCTGAACTTTTGCTACATTACTATGTCTGTGCTCAGCGCAAAGGATGTAGCACTGTTCAGTGTAATGAATTCCGGACTACTGTATGTTCAAACGACACAAATTGTGGCCCAGTTACGCGTTAACATCTATCTCCCAGAATTTCAGTGTCAGTACTCGTTCACTAAATCGTCCCGTGAATATATAATTGACTTTCGATAAAAACAGCTTTGCTTTCAAGATGAGAAAGCATACATTACCGAAATAGTAAAGTGTCACGATAAGAGAAAAATCGTTTAATTATCCAACCACAATATATGCCGTACTTGGTCAGCACGTGTGGAAATTGTTCCTGAACGCCTGGATAGGCCGCCATTATTTACAAGTTTGCTATTTTGAATTCAATTTTGTATCGAAAAGCATTGTGCTAAAATGTGCCATTTACAATTCGCAATGAGATTTTTAATGACCCTCGTCATGCAAAAATGAATCTTTATTTCGTATGCGCAAATCCTATATATAGCCCATTGAGTGAATTTATAGCCAATAGCATCGCCTCCGACCAGACTGCGAAAAACGCACATGTTGGGTTTAAGATACCCTGAACGAAACGCATAAGACCCATTTTTGCATGGCGCGGCTATGCAAGTGTGATTTAAATGTGTCGAAGAAAACTGCATTTAAATCAAATATTAACATACGATTTATATTTTGATAGTGAAGAAATATACTCATAATAAGGCATGTGAGGACACATATGATGTGCGCTCCCGTAGTATAATGTTATCTACTGACACTAATGTGTGGTTTGACAATGATATCACACATTTCATGCGACAATTATGCGTCTTTCAAGTGAAAAAAAACGTATGGTAATATACAAATGCATGTATTTTAGTGTTCTTTAGTGTAATTTTGTAATAATATTTTGGTTGCTTGTTAGATAAGAAGTAGTGCAACAACAACAGTAATATTGTTCACATGTGAATACGCATTTAAGAGTACGTTTGCAGTCGTTGTCAGAAGGTCTTCATGTCATCGATCACGCCTCACTAACTTTTTCAAACAAATTATTTTAAACCAGATGCGACTACGTCTGTCATGTTCGCTCTAGCATGTTACGAAACATTTATGCCGGTTTGTACTTTGTAGCCATATACTTACATTTACTGGTCACGCGATTTTCCAATATTTTGCTATCAAATGGTCAGCATTCTTTTCACAAAACATTGTTGTCGATTGTTTAGAGATTAAGAAATTCTTATGGTGTATAATGTACATCTCTTTTTGACCAACGTAAATACAGTGATTCATATTGTTTAACCATTTAACGACCTTGGACTAAAATATAATTTAACTTATTAAAACAACATAATAAATGCATGTTTGATATAAGTTTGTATTGTGTTGAATATATATGTGTGCCATTTCATCACTTCAGCAATTATACTTTACATTTCAACAGAATGACAGGCAAGACCAAATCACTATAATCCCCTGACTTGGAAGATATGACATGTAAATATGTTTGATACGAAAAATAAAATTTCATATAAATGTGTACTAGATGTTAGCTTTAAGAACGAAAACAAATTTTCAGAACGAACACATGTTTCTCTCATTCATTTAGCCTGAGAATGTTGCTCGCAATACATTTTCAGATAGTGGTCAACATTTGTCTTAAATAATCCTAAAGTGCCACATTGAATCAAGTACATATAAAAAATCACATATTTTATAAAACGTTCTGCCTGACATACTTAACCTACTCTCAATAGGAGTGGGCTTCGTCTACTGAAAATACCAATCATGGCGTGAAATGTACGTGTGCACAGATTAACGTGTACATTTTTAAGTTTGTCATTCCCATGAATTAGTGACTTGTTCCCATGATTAAGTACGTCATTCAATGGACTTACTTTCTAATTCCCACGGGTAAGCTTTTTCATTCTCATGACAAAGTTATCTCGTTCCCACTACCTTATTAATCGTGGGAACAACATAACAAGTCTTTGGAGCGACATACATAATATCTGCATGAAGAACAATCCCCAAGTGAAGATCTGTCAGAATAGTTATTAAGGATTTGAAAGGTATCCGAGTCTGACCAAAGTATGATGGGGACAAACGAAAAAACGGAAAGACAGACCAAATCACAATATGCCATCGTCAAAAGGGAAATTTATATAGAAGTGAGGAAACAATTACCATACATTTTTTATTTGCTATCACAACATTTTTTTACAGTACAACAATATTCCTGGTCTATGCATGGCTATATACATAAAATGGAGTGAAACAACAAGAAATGGATCAGCAAATCACATACATAAACATGATTATATCCCTTAACATACTAAAACTACAATGATACTATATTATATGACATGTGCTATGTCTTAAAAAAACAACAACAATTAATGTGCACCAAACTACAGAAATGATTCAATTCAATAACACAAACATTATAACCGTGCATAGGCAATTATTAATTCCTGATTAAGTCCTGATCATTAGTGATACACAATCAATGGTTAAAAGATCTGGTGGTACGTTGCATAAAGTTTTCTTTATTCAACAAATTAATTTTTTGCAAAATTTAAATTTGGAATAATCGAACAAATTAAGACATGATTTTGAACCTTAAATCTACTTTTACCAATATAGTTTATTGCTTATAAATAGGTTGTTTATATATTATAGAAACAATTTTATTATAGCTAAATATGCATACAAATAAACAAAATATATTTTTGTTGGTAATAAAAAATCGAAAGCAAAAATTTGAAATAATACACAATTTTGTTCAATAAAAAGCTGTGTATAATTGTTCAACAACAAAGCAGACATGTTTAATGCAAAGCAAGCTGAGTATAAACAACCACGTGTGTATGGAATCCAATCATAAGACATCAGATTTGTTGGGAGTTTTACGGAACCTGGCCGCAGTGAATGCGCGTCAACGACATTTAATGTGGAGCGGTCAACATGAAAACAGCTTTTACAAAACTTGTAAACAATCAACTAAAAGCAACCATTTACAATTGGAAAATAGTCACAATCAATAAACAGCTACAATTCAAAATTAGACACCTTACCAAGCAACAACAAGTCAATAAATAAAAATTAATATATTAACACATATTGCCTCAGTGTTAAAATATACAATGTGATATTGTATGAGAACATGCACTTATAATAGTCAGAATACCAAACTTTTAGCACTGTATGGCCAATTTTGGCAATTTAAATATGACGACTTTTAATTGATGCCATACTGGTGAATCTGGTATAACGCATAGAAATAAACACTGGTGCAAACCATATTTCTTTAGTGATTATTGAATGAATATAGTATAAAGTTTATAGTGTGGAATAATAAAAAAAAAAAAAGATTCAATGTTCTTGTTACGTTGAGAGGTACAATTATACTCTAACAAGGGAGACGAATTTTATTTAGTATATCATAGTTGCTCTCCCTTAAATCGTTCAAATTTCCAGATAATAGTTGCTTAATTATATTAACTGAACAGCTTGACATAAAACAAGGTGTTTCTAATGCTTAAAGTATATTCTTATGTTAATAATCTGATATTCTGCATGTCTTAATTTACTATACAGGTTAATGCGCTCATTCATCCAAAGCAATTCTTTTTCTCTTTTGCCTGATATGAAAATGATGTTTAATATGAAACAATTTTGTACAAATGAATTCAAACAGTGAATGTATCTGTATGAAATGGCAACATTTTATGAATAATGTACAAACAAAAACATTAGCTTTGCAGTTGATCTATTTACAAACGACAAAATAAACTTATATACAGTGACACAGTAATCTGTGTTACGTTATTCACTTATTACATTAGAAAAGCTGGTCGCAAATGTATACATACAAATATTTAAAGCATAATGAACTTTTAATGCTAGAATGCAAATGTCAACACAAATGATGAGCATGTCAGTATATGATACAACAAGAACAATCTACAACCATATCTAGGATCATTATTCATGAAAATAATCACTTTGAAACAAAATTACTTGTAGAGGAATTACTATCATATTTTCAACAATGAAAGCATACTTTTTAAATAATTAAACAAACTCCATTACAATTAAGATGCACTTCTAAATTTTCCTTTATTTAAATTGTTTTTCCATGAATGTGTTCATTAATTATACAATATTATGCATGTACATTCACACATTTTTTATAACGCGCTTAATTATTGTTAATATTAAACAAAGTATCTGTTGTCAATAAATAAATTGATAATAACAGAAGGTTAATATAGTTTGAATAAATCAAATTATTATTTGATATTTTACTATTACATCACTACATGAAATTCTTGATAAAATACTGCCTCAAAAGAGCAAACTGATGATAAATGTGCACAGACAAAATGACAGACATATCAAAATAGAAGCATCACAACTATGATATAGTTCTGATCAATTATTTTACCTAGCACATATTGCTATTTTATAGGTAAAAACTAAAAATAAGCATGTCTTGTTTATACAATAAATAAGTTAAATATTGTCCAAGGTATCAGCATTATTTAAACAAGTTTGTGAAGGCTTAAAATCAATGTTTAAAAAAAACAATTGTAACATATTTTTGTCTGTCTGTTTACGATAATCAGGATAAAGCTATATAGAGTCAGTTTCTGAATACAGACAAAATAGTAGTACTTGCATTATTTTGCTCTTGAAATAAAATGTTACATTACTGCTATTACTGAGTTTCCCATTATCATATTGGTCTATTCACCAATATATAACAAAATACTTAATCATCAAGGTTACTGTCAGTATCATTATACCCATACAATATGAAATGTAGATTTTTCTTCCCATACAATCAGACTGTACACACGAGACAAAGCTGCTGGTCATAGGACATGGCTGGTAAAAACACTTGGCGTGTCGCATGACTTGGCTGGCCACAGAACTAAGCTGATCCTAAAACTTGGCTGATCACAGGACTTGGCTGGTCTTATTGTTCTTTGTCATTCCCTCGTTTTTGTCTTAACAGTGACAGGCGTTTTCCTGCCTTCCCAATATTTCAAGATGAGGAATTCCATCGTAAATGCTCAGGACTGCGGGTCGTTTAAGAAGCAAACGCAGGCACTTATTGACTATCATGCTTAAATTGTATGTATAAATGATCTTCAAAGGCATGCATGGCGTCAATCTAATGACAAGTGCTGTAACAGGCTGTCTTTTTGATTGGCCGGTTTAATTACATCGAATGGGATCTGAAATAAAGGAAGGTATGTTAATGTAAATTTCAGTTCATTATTCTGATTTTGTTACTTAGGAAAGCAGTGAAAAAGAACAAAACTGACATATGGTCTTAAGCTTCTTTGATTTGAATTTATAGATAGGTGGTCCGAGATATATTCCTTAATTATTAAATATTTACGGCAAAATAATATGAACACGTAATGAAAAAAAGTTTTTTATCTCCAATTCAACTAATGTAAAAGGAAGCTGATATAAAATACACAACAGTACACGCCCACATGCTGATTAACATGTTTGGCGAGTTGCATAACAAATTAAAAAATATGTTTTGAGGTTATATATGCCACACAACCTGACAGGCGGACAAACGTTTAGACTGACCAGTGTTCCCTTAAACTGTCTCTGAAAGTAGGTATTTACAAAAAGCCTACACACGTCTCACAAACTCACAAAGGTTCAATGCGCAGGATGTTCACAGGCAGCAGGTCAGGTAACATAGAGAGGAGAAAATCTCAATAAATCAACAGTTGCTGGCTTGAAAGCTGTGACTGTAACTGCATCCAGAAGAAACTTAACGCCTTGATATTCGGGTTGTCTGGAAAAAGTAGATTGTGTGTCAAACTTGACAGATAATTGTGCAAATATGTCAAGCATTATTTGCATTATACAAACAGAGCTCCAGATAAGGTTTTGTGAAATTCTTAAATTACTACCAGATTTTTAAAAAGAATTCTTAACTCTGAAATTTTATTCTTAACGTTACTACTAAGTTTTGGAAAATAATTCTTATTTTTTCTAAATGACCTAAAAATAAATAATAATGGTTATTTTCATGCAAAAAAAATCAAGATAAACATACTAGCAACTTTATTTATACGAGTTCAACAGTGTCGTTTCAGTATTATACAATTTTATTTTTCAAATACCTTCATATGCCCAAACTGTGCTTAGATTGCATGCCTTGGATGAATTTTTACCTATTTCACAATTAAAACGGGTCTCCCCTTTAATCTTTTCAACGATTAGCCATGGGTCTTGTCCCTTCCACTCGTTCAATGTTTTTTTGTGTTTAAGTTTGGACCCGTCGTGTCGCCTTTTTGTTTAGCTTTTCCGACTGTGTCGGCAACTGAACATACAACATCGTATAAGATCTTTTCTATAATGTCTTTCTAAACATTTAACTTCGGCTCACTTTGCGTACAATATGTTAAAAGCGTGTTTTCGGACGCTTTGCAGTTTTTTAGGACGCTCTCTGGGCGCCGCCATTGTTTTTTGACAGATAGACTGTATACGCCGCTTTTATTGGAAAAAATGCGCTTTGTTAAACAAACCCGATAACCATTCTATATAAGCACCGCAAAAATCTTTAATACGCGAAAAGAACTTAATAAAAATCGATACGAACCCATGTTAAAATAATATTCGTAACTTGATTTTGTAATTCTTAATGGTACGACAAGATTTTAAAATAAATACGTAACGGACTTGAAAATAATTCGTAATTACGAAAATACGACCCTTATCTGGAGCTCTGTAGAAATTGTCTTTGTTAACCGTTGCCTTCCATATTGCTAAGCCAACATAAACAGATTTGAACAGAACCAATTTTGTGGCAACAACGTTTCAGAGATGGAAAGCTTCTGAAAGTAATATAGACATTCAATGCAATCATTTCAAATCAACAGAGAATATGTGTTGAGTTAATTAAAGTATATTATTAAACTTTATTTCACAGGTGGTTATAGAGAAACAAATATGTTCACCAGGTGCATAGCAATGGGGGAAAGGGACTTTCTCTTAATCCCCGAGTGTAATAAATATCCTAATATTTCATTTACATTGGCAATACTTAAAAAAATACATGAAATTAGCTCAGATATCATGTCTTTGCGTAATACTGTATTAATGTGGGACCTTAGTCAAGTGGTGGGATGCTGGTCTAGGAATCGAAAGGTCCCCAGGTAGAATTCTGCTCAGACCACAGAACTGTGCATATCAAACAATTAATCCCATTCTTGTTCTATTGGGTACCTGTGAGGGAAATCTGCTGTGGTTGCATACTGTGCAGAATGTAAACAGACGACTAATATCCCAGTGATCTGGTGCCCCAGTGTACGTTTTGCAATGGTTAGGGGACTTACCTATCGAGATGTAGTGGCGGAGTTGGAGTTGTTAGGATTTTTCTCTGTGAACAGAAAACCAGCTCTTTGCACATCACTGACATATGTCCCTGTAAACCAAATAATTAATGCATTTTGAAATAGCATCAGTTATATTGGAGGTCAATCAATGTTGTTAGATTAAATAATATAAGAAATACATTATGTTTGAAGGCTCTTGATACAAATGAGGTATACAATAAACACTTCACACACACAGTTTACTATATTCTGTACACTTGATACAAAATTTTTTCATCCATATCTAACCAATCTGCATTAAGTTACGTGTAACTCCAAAAGAGTTGGACGGACATAAGGAAGAATTGAAGGACAGAGAGAATTCTACAATTCTATACGACCTCCCCCCTGCACCCTTTCAAGGCAATACAAAAAGGCAACTATTATGAATATTTACAATTACGTAATGAATTAAGTTTAAGTTTCCAGCAAGGATAGAGTATTACCGATGTATAACACGCACACACTATTGAAATAAAATTTTGAGTAGTAACACACTGCACATTATACACTGTAAATTACAGGACCAATGTACCTTGTAGAAGAGGTAATATCAGCCCACTTGGCAGGAAAGATTGGAGCCCCAGCTTTAGACTGGCTGCACCTATCCGGGCCCAGCTTACCAGACAGCCTGTTGTTCATCTGGGTAACGATCTATTGCATGGAATCCTGTAGGAACCGGCTCTTAAAACAAAATTCAGGAACTTAAATAAAGAGCTGCGCCATGAGCGCGTGATACGCCCGTCGTTCGCCAATGAAGTAGTAAGGTAATAAATCCATCGAAGGATATTTGAGCTACGGTAGGACATTCAATGAAATCACGAAATTTTGACGAACAAAGTCCCATAACTCTGGAACAACAATTCAGAATTCCGTCAAAAACGAAAGGGGATCAGGGTTTATCAATATTAAGATTGTGTTGAAATTTGAAAAAAAATCCATCGAAGGATATTTGAGCTACGGTAGGACATTCAATGAAATCACGAAATTTTGACGAACAAAGTCCCATAACTCTGGAACAACAATTCAGAATTCCGTCAAAAACGAAAGGGGATCAGGGTTTATCAATATTAAGATTGTGTTGAAATTTGAAAAAAATCCATCGAAGGATATTTGAGCTACGGTAGGACATTCAATGAAATCACGAAATTTTGACGAACAAAGTCCCATAACTCTGGAACGACAATTCAGAATTCCGTCAAAAACGAAAGGGGATCAGGGTTTATCAATATTAAGATTGTGTTGAAATTTGAAAAAAATCCATCGAAGGATATTTGAGCTACAGTAGGACATTCAATGAAATCACGAAATTTTGACGAACAAAGTCCCATAACTCTGGAACGACAATTCAGAATTCCGTCAAAAACGAAAGGGGATCAGGGTTTATCAATATTAAGATTGTGTTAAAATTTGAAAAAAATCCATCGAAGGATATTTGACGTAGCGTACGACATTAACAGACGGACGGACGGACAGACGGACGCTGGGTATACCATAATACGTCCCGTCATAGACGGGCGTATAATAAATATTGAAGGGAATAATTGTATAATGTGCTGAAGTCAATAAAATAATTGTTTTTCTAAAATTAAATAAAATTAACAAGTCTATTACAGCGGATTTTGTAGGCAAGGATAAACTTTTGGTTCAAGGGCTGAATTTCAGCCGAAACGTGGACAAAACTATATTAGATCAATTGCTAATCTGGGATGACACTTTAATAGAACTTAATGTATGTGCAGACTTAATGTATGTGCAGTCTGCACAGGCTAATCTGGGATGACACTTTAATAGGACTTAATGTATGTGAAGTCTGCACAGGCTAATATGGGATGACACTTTAATAGGACTTAATGTATGTGCAGTCTGCACAGGCTAAACTGGGATGACACTTTAATAGGACTTAATGTATGTGCAGTCTGCACAGGCTAATCTGGGATGACACTTAAATAGGGCTTAATGTATGTGCAGTGTGCACGGGCTAATCTGGGATGACAATTTAAGCACATACATGAAGCCTCATATCCCAGAACACCGCTACGATACTACTTATTGTTCTTGTTGCTGCTGCTGCGACTGGGCCATAGACAGAGATGGAGTGAGTCCCGACGCCGAAGTCGCCACCCCAAACCGGAGAATTCCAACAACAACTTTTGTTGAATGGCGTTAATCGCATACTGCTCTCCAGGCCTATGGTTCACATTATTCGAGAACAACATATCGAGGTCAGTCACATTAACGGACGTGTCACGCAACGCCTGCTCTACCTGTTGGATCAGATCGTTTCAGTTCGAGCGACTTGTCCGGTCTAATTTGTCGATGCCCATCATCCAATTATTGCTTAGCGACATCGATGCTGAGACGGAAGTCGAACTCACCAAGGCTCTGCTGTTGGAAGTGTTGATGTAGCCAACATGGGAGGAGATATTGATAGGAGGCTTGGTAGTCTGACGCAAGACGTCTTCATGCTGAATTTCTTAAGCGAGTTGCAGTATTTGTGCAAGAAGGGGGTTGTCATCGACTTTCACTTCAATGACGTTAGTCATGTTTGCTAGTAAAGTTCACTGAAAAGGAAATGAAAAGTAAACTAAAAACGGAAACGGATTGTTTAGTGACACATGAATAAGCCTTGCAACACCTTACTTTACAGACCTGTTTTTTAAATGCCAAACATCGTGCCTATAATTGATATTTAGAATATTGCAAATAATTTTTCACCAATTAGAACTCAGAATAACGTAGTATCAATGTTTTACGCGCACCAACTTGAAATTGGAATTTTTGGGTTTGTAGCAAGGTGTCATATTTATTTTTTGTAAATCAAAAACAGGCATTACTTTAGCAATTTAGAATGTGAGACTGTACACATTTAATTGTGTGACTACAGAACTTTAAATTTGAGACTACATAATTTTAAATGTGATACTCAGCAATTTAAAATGTGAGACAGCACAACTTTAAATGTTACAATCTACATATTTAAGTGTGAGTCTGCACACCTTTTAATGTGACAGTTAATGACTTATACCTGAGACTTAACAACTTTAAATGTGTGACAATACAACTGTATGGCATTTAATAAGAAACAATAGATGTGAGTTCAAAATAGTGATTAAACTTAGTAAAATAAGCAAACGAGAGCTTTGTCACAGACGTGATGAATACCCCCACATGCCGCATTGACACATAATATTTTGCATGTCGTCTTTACAAAAAACAGCGGACACCATGCTCAATTTTTAAAACGCACTTAGTGACCCTTGACCTAGTTTTTCACCCAGAAAGGCCCATGTTCAAACTTGGCCTTAAGATCATCTCCATAAAACTTCAGACCAAGTTTGGTGAAGATCGGATGTAAACTACTTGAATTAGAGAGCGGACACCATGCTGAATTTAAAAATGCACAAAGTGACCCGGTGACCTAGTTTTAGGCCCGGAATGGCCAATGTTCAAACTTGTCCTAGAGATCCTTTAGAAAAAACTTGTGACCAAGTTTGGTGAGGATTGGGTGAAAACTACTTGAATTAGAGAGCGGACACCATGCTGAATGTTAAAAACGCACTAAGTGACCCGTGACCTAGTTTTTAACCCGGCAAGGCCCATGTTCGAACTTGGCCTGGACATCATATAGATACAACTTCTGACCAAGTTTGGTAAAGATCGGATGGAAAACTACTTGAATTAGAGAGCGGACACTTAATACGGACCGACAGACAGACCGACAGACAAGTTCACTCCTATATACCCCCCTAAACTTCGTTTGTGGGGGTATAATTAAGCCAGTTATTGTGATAAAAACTTTAAAATGTGCTATAACTAGGGGCTAGCTCTGTGCAGAGTTCATTTTAACCATTTTTGGATTGGGACAATTCGTAAAAAATCATAGTGTTTTGAATTTAATTGGGAAAATGGTTGTAGCTTTTGCTAAACATAATTTAAAAAAATAGAATAAGTGCTATCAAGATAAATTGCACTAAGGTTCAACTTATAGAGCTGCATAAGAAAACAAACTGAATTTGTAACCTATTCAAACATTGTTTGGGGTCAAACCTTGGATTGAGAACTTTAGTCAGTAATTATGGAAAAAATAATCTGTTTAAGATTAGGAATGGGACTCAATTTTGGCCCCAATTTCGACAAAATGAATAACACTGTATGATCTTACCTGAAGCTCAAGAAGCTGAGCTGAAATGCTGGCCTCGCTGATATTGCCAAAGGCTGAATTTGAGTTCTGATTAACTCGATGTTGAAACCTATCAAAACATTCTTTTTCTTCCGGGAAACCATGAATTGAAAACTTAAGCCAGTAATCATGGATATAGACTTTTTGAGATAAGAATGGGGCTGAATTTCGGCCCCAATTTCAACAAAATAATTAACACTGTAAGGTCTCACCTGAAGTTCAAGAAGCTGTGATGACATGCTGGCCTTGCTGATATTGCTAAGAGATGAGTTTGAGTTCTGCTTTCTTCAGGTTGAGAGTCGAAGGGCGTACTGGACCACTCAACAAAACTGCTGTTATTTTTCAAAGCCTTCTCTTGCATCAATTCAATGCGAGGCCTTTTGGGATTGGAGTGCTAAGTCCGCATAACAAATCCAGACGTGTTCACTTCAAGCACCTTGTTCACAATAGTGGGCGTAATTTGCGTCTGTGGCACATCCCATGGATGTATGGATCTCTTAGTGTTTACAACAAAAGTCTTTACTGCCTTTCTGTGTCGCATGGATGTATTGTGCTCTGGGTGTTAACATCCAAGTCTTTACTGCCTTTCTGTGTCAGCATAGATGTATTGTGCTCTGGGTGTTTCCATCAAAGTCTTTACTGCCTTTCTGTGTCAGCATGGATGTATTGTTCTCTGGGTGTTCACAACCAAGTCTTTACTGCCTTTCTGTGTCAGCATGGATGTATTGTGCTCTGGGTGTTTACATCCAAGTCATTACTGCCTTTCTGTGTCAGCATGGATGTATTGTGCTCTGTGTTCACAGCCAAGTCTTTACTGCCTTTCTGTGTCAGCATGAATGTATTGTGCTCTGGGTGTTCACAACCAAGTCATTACTGCCTTTCTGTGTCAGCATGGATGTATTGTGCTCTGTGTTCACAGCCAAGTCATTAATGCCTTTCTGTGTCAGCATGGATGTATTGTGCTCTGTGTTCAAAGCCAAATCATTACTGCCTTTCTGTGTCAGCATGGGTGTATCTTGTTCTGTGTTCACAGCCAAGTCATTACTGCCTTTCTGTGTCAGCATGGTTGTATCGTGTTCTGTGTTCACAGCCAAGTCATTACTGCCTTTCTGTGTCAGCATGGATATATCTTGCTCTGGGTATTCACAACCAAGTCATAACTGCCTTTCTGTATCAGCATGGATGTATTGTGCTCTGGGTGTTCACAGCATAGTCATTACTGCTTTCCTGTGTCAGCATGGATGTATTGTGCTCTGGGTGTTCACAGCATAGCTATTACTGCCTTTCTGTGTCAGCATGGATAAGTCTTGCTCTGGGTGTTCACTGCATAGTCATTACTGCCTTTCTATGTCAGCATGAATATATCATGCTCTGGGTGTTCACAGCATAGTCATGACTGCGTTTCTGTTTCAGCAAGGATGTATTGTGCTCTGTGTTCACAGCCAAGTCATTACTGCCTTTCTGTGTCAGCATGGGTGTATCGTGTTCTGGGTGTTCACAGCCAAGTTATTACTGCCTTTCTGTGTCAGCATGGGTTTATTGTGCTCTGGGTGTTCCCAACCAAGTCATTACTGCCTTTCTGTGTCAGCATGAATGTATTGTGCTCTGGGTGTTCACAGCATATTCATTACTGCCTTTCTGTGTCAGCATGGATATATCTTGCTCTGGGTGTTCACAGCATAGTCATTACTTCCTTTTTGTGTCAGCATGGATATATCTTGCTCTGGGTGTTCACAGCATAGTCATTACTGCCTTTTTGTGTCAGCATAAATATATCTTGCTCTGGGTGTTCACAGCATAGTCATTACTGCCTTTCTGTGTCAGCATGGATACATCATGCTCTGGGTGTTCAAAGCATAGCCATGACTGCCTTTCTTTTTCAACATGGATGTTTTGTGCTCTGTGTTCACAGTCAAGTCATTACTGCCTTTCTGTGTTGGCATGGGTGTATCGTGTTCTGTGTTCACAGCAAAGTCATTACTGCCTTTCTGTGTCAGCATGGATTTATTGTGCTCTGGGTGTTCCCAACCAAGTCATTACTGCCTTTCTGTGTCAGCATGGATGAATGGTGCTCTGGGTGTTCACAGCATAGTCATTACTTCCTTTCTGTGTCAGCATGAATATATCTTGCTCTGGGTGTTCACTGCATAGTCATGACTGCCTTTCTGTGTCAGCATGGATGTATTGTGCTCTGGGTGTTTACAGCCAAGTCATTACTGCCTTTCTGTGTCAGCATGGATGTATTGTGCTCTGGATGTTAACAACCAAGTCATTACTGCCTTTCTGTGTCAGCACAGATGTATCGTTCTCTGGGTGTTCACAACCAAGTCATTACTGCCTATCTGTGTCAGCATGGATGTATCGCGCTCTGGGTGTTCACAACCAAGTCATTACTGCCTATCTGTGTCAGCATGGATGTATCGTGCTCGAGGTGTTCACAACTAAGTCATTACCGCCTTTCTTTGTCAGCATGGATGTATTGTGCTCTGGGTATTCACAACCAAGTCATTATTGTCTTTTTTGTCAGTAACATTGCCAAAAGTCTGTTCTATTATGATATTTTGGCCGCTGAGAGGACAATCTGGGGCAGTCTGTAACCCTACTGTTGTCCAAACTATCAACAACAGAAGTATCCCACTAGGAAAGCTTACGCTTTTATTGTTCCGTGATTTCCTCCTGTTCAATTTCTGTTTGTTCCATAAAGATTGGAACAAGTTATTGAACTTTTCATTCTTCATGATATTTGTTGTGATGTCCAACAGCAACAACTGACTGTTAGCGTTACCATATCTACTGCTATAACTTTGCGTGTCTGTAACACTTGTCCCTTTCAGGCCCACGCGGAACTCTAGCTTAACAAAACTACCCAGGCTTATGTTTGGAAAACGTGACGCGGACATTGCGTTTGTCAGAACAGAATCATGCTCAGAATTTCCTGCAGAACAGAGTTGTTCAACGATGCTGACTTTTTGAGGCAGGAGGTCAATGGGGAGGAGTTAGAAGTCAAGGGAGGGGAAGTGTCATTCTGGACTGGGGCTCCTGCAGTCATCAATGCTGGTGCTCTGCTGAAAACAACAACAACACAGTGGGTGATAGGAACTTGTAACAAATTATTTTACAATCTATAACAAACTATGCCTCTTGACTGGCTGTGAAGGTTTTCAACAACATGAATTTCTAATCTGGCATTGTATTGGTTCCTTGTCATTAATAGCATGAACATAAATACAATTAAGTCATTTTGTATTAAAACAAGAAAAGTGTTGGCTAATGCTATACTTATCTGTACATTTATATCTATTATCTTTACTACATTTTCAGAGATGTATTTTTATAAGCCAATATGCAGATCACTTATGTTAGAAAGTGTCGTCCCAGATTAGCATGTGAAATTCACATCAGCTAATAAGGGAGGGTACTTTCTGACTAGACTGGATTTTCATAAAGAGGATTATTTGTTCAACAAAAAATACCTTTAAGAGGAAAGTGTTGTCCATTATTAGCCTGTGCGAACTGCACAGGCTTATCTGTGACAACAATTTAAGCTCATGCATTAGGCCCCATTTTTCCGGATATCAAGTATGATGAGCTATGGGTCAGGGGAGTGGTTGGGTCATCCTGGACTGGGGCTCCTGCAGGCTGGACTGGTGCTGTTGCTGGGCCAACTCGATATCAATGGTGGTGCTGTCCTGAAAACAACAGCACAGTGGGTGATGTGAACTTGTAAAAAATGTTTATATTACAATCTATATGAAACTATGCCTCTTGATTGGTTGTGAAGGTGTTTACCGGGTAATAGGCAAAATTTCCTTCTAATAATTTCTAATCTGGCATTTCATTGGTTTATTGTCCTCAATAGCACGAACATTAATATAATCAAACCATTTCATATTAAAACATTGTTGGTTAATAATACACTGTATACCAACCTGTATATTCATAATGATGTAATTTCATTAGCCAATATGCAGCTCCTAAATATTACAAACAGTCGTCCCAGATTAACATGTGAAGTCCACACAAGCTAATCAGGAAGGACACTTTTTGACTGGATTTTCATAAAGAGGATATTTCTTTTCAACAAAAATACCTTAACATATGAAATTGTTGTCCCAAATATGCCTGTGTGGATTGCACAAGCTAATCTAGGACAACGACAACAATTTAAGCACATGCATTAAGCCCCATTTTAAAGAAGTTTTTTTCCTGTATAAAAACAAAAAATAATAGAAAATCATCTTCTTAACATTGTTTCTAAATTGTACTCATTATATGTATCACTTTACTTTTCCATATATTGTACTGCTCATATACATTGGATTTAAATTATGTTATAGGCCACTTGCCCTTAAAGACTACACACTGACAACACTAGTTTGCCCGTTCTTTGGTGACGCCTAAAAATCCACATTTTCACAGTAACCAAAACCAAGAAATCATTTTTTTCCAAGTAAATTGCTATCATAAACTTTGTTTGATATGTTGAGGGAAAACACAAGTTTCTGAAAACATATTACCCAATTGCCCACAAACCCAAATCCGATCACAGGACGTGTTTTGTGTCATGTTTTGTATCATCCTTTGACCCATTCATTTTGTGAAAGAAAAATGATTTTCGAATTTTAATTATAGTGAAGAAATGAGTAGCAAACTTCTTAAAATTGCGAAAATTCTAGTCACAAACTTCTTTAAATTGTGACGCACAAAACTCTCAAATTTGAAAAAAAACTGCGATTCCATAAAAAGGAAAAAATAGCCCAGAATCATGCCCCTTCCAGAAAAACTACAACTTTAAAAAAGGCACTGACTGATGAAACAGATGCAAAATATTGGTCAACAATTCAAGCTAGAGAATGGAATTCTACACCCCTGATCCTGGAAAATCATTTATATTAGTCGGCATAACACTTGGAGGTTTTTAAAAAAAAAACACTTTTTTGTGGACATGTAAATTCGTGCATTACTTGTTGAAAAAAAACAACACGAATTTACTTGGATCATTTTGTTATGTGTTTGAGTAAATTTCGTGGATCAGTAAACCCACGAAATCAACATTAATTAATGTACCACAAATTATAACAAATTTACAGTACTTAATCAACATGTTTTGAGAAATGTGTTTGACAAGATTTATTGTATTTATTTTTAATTTAAATTTATGATTGTTCATTAAGAACAATAATTTTGATTTATTTTAGTCCGGTGTATTCCTTAGTTTAAATACAATGCAAACACTAATTGCTGAATAAAGTCGAAACCCAATGACTCTAACTTGCCTGGACTGACAACAAAAGTTTTAGCCATCCAGAATTCGATCCAACCGATCTGAATATGCTTATGTTTATTAACATAAATCTGCAATAGATTTACATCTCCAGTTGAAGAGTATTCATACTGCCTAATCCCCGTACTACTTTCTTCTTTTGAATCAGTAAGAACAGAATTTATATACTTGACATTTTTAAGTAATCACTATTTTAAAACAGTAACACAAACAATCAAACAATGATATTATGTAAGGAATAACGCTAAGAAACAAAGCAATATATAAGCATTATATGCACATCGCCCAAGTATTAAACAACACATGTATTACTTTATTTGCATGTGTTTTTATTTAAGAATGACATATTTGACGCATAGATACAAAATTGTCTATTCCTTCAAGTTGACATATTATAACTGTTACTCTAACTAATATAGTATAACTTTATTTTGTATAATCATAAACTGTATATTTTGTAAACACTGTATGCTTGCTTTGTCCACTTGGGCTTTTGGCCTTCTGGATGGATTGTTTAATAAACCATATTGTGATGCAGCCGTTCCAGCCATAATATTATAGCATCTACAAAAACGCCAGATTGTCATCTTTTACTAAAATCAATTAACGATTGAGTCAATAACATGTTTGAAATTATAGGGAGCCTTTAATCAAGTCCTCATAATCAAGTAACAGCTTTATGCGACCCTAGGTGCGTAAGAGCCAGGCAAACAAAACAACGTGAAAATTGTGACGGGGACTTAAAAAAAAAATGAGACATTAATCCGACCCCAGCAAATTTGAGCCAGTTGACATAAATGTATATGAATATTTAGCAATACAAAAATAGATGCTTCGAGGATAGTCCGAGCAAACCGGAATAACGAGCCAAGCGAGTTTGAGGGAACAGGTTTTGACTGTATATTATAATTTTTAGAAAATTACTATTCTGCTAATTTGTGAACAAGTCAAATTTCATAATTCATATATCATTAAAAATTAATACATTTTTATTGTATTTATTATTGCATTTTATGTTCATTCTTTCTTTATTTAAATAAATTAAGTTTCCACAATTATATAAGAATTAGTTGTCTAGTTTGGATGCTCGTTTACAAAAAAATATAGATATATTTAGACTTCACCCCTGTGAGAAAAATTAAAATAGCACAAGAGCCATTCAATTTTAAGTGCTCTGAATTCAATCACACATTGCTTACATTAGTATCTCTTAACAATTATTTTTAATTTGCATTAACATAAACACCAGTGTCCTAATAACCACTTTTTTAATCATATTGTTTGTTATACAAAATTTTTTCTCATAAGAATGTATAAGTACAATCCTTAAACGGACTTAACTTTAGCATCGCTCTTTAAAAACGGGACTTAATGAATGTGTATAGTGTCTTCCCACATAAGCCAGTGGAGTCCTCATAGGCTAACCTGAGACGACACTTTTTTTTACTAAGACTTGATTATTGTTAAGAAACAAGAGATGTGTTCGTCAGAAACAAAATGCCCCCTACTGCGCCGCTTTGAAATAAAATTTATATTTATCATTTGGCAGGTAATAGAAATAATCTCACTTTAAAGCTTATTACTTAATTCCCTTGGATTTTGTTTTTCACCTTCATCATTGAAGGATGGCCTTGACCTTTCACCACTCAAAATGTGCAGCTTCATGAGATACACAATCATGCCAAATGTCAAGTTTCTATCTTCAATATTGCAAAACTTATGGCCAATGTTAAAGTTTTCGGACCGACGACTGACAGACAGACAGATGGACTGACAGTTCAACTGCTATATGCCACCGTACCGCGTGGGGGGGGGGGGTTCTGTAGACAGTCAAAAATGACCAAGTCAGACATCGCTGACCAGCAAGGCCTGTGGTTTATCAAAGAGATCATTGCCACAGTTCATCATGTATCTATGTACATAAGTCCACATGTAAGTAATGAAACCAACCATTCACAAATTAGTACAGGAAAGAAATGATATTTATATCATTTAAAAACAAGAGCTGTCACCATAGGATGACTTATGCCCCCTTTAAACGCTTGATAGAAGTTATGAGCTTTTTTCGAAACCTAAACGCGGACCCTAAGTTCAAAGTCAAGGTCCAAGGGTCAAAATTTGTGTGCGTATGGAAAGGCCTTGTCCATATACACATGCATACCAAATATGAAGGTTATATCTCAAGGGACATAGAAGTTTTGGGCATTTTTCAAAACCTAAATGCAGATTTTGAAACCTAAACGCGGACCCTAACTTCAAGGTCAAGGTCACAGGGGTCAAAATTTTTGTGCGTATGGAAAGGCCTTGTCCATATACACATGCATACCAAATATGAAGGTTATATCTCAAGGGACATAGAAGTTATGAGGATTTTTCGAAACCTAAACGCAGATTTCGAAACCTAAACGCGGACCCTAAGTTCAAGGTCAAGGTCACAGGGGTAAAATTGTTTGTGCGTATGGAAAGGCCTTGTCCATATACACATGCATACCAAATATGAAGGTTATATCTCAAGGATCATAGAAGTTATGAGCATTTTTCGAAACCTAAACGCAAAGTGTGACGGAAAGACGGACAGACAGACAGACGGACAGACAGAGGGACAGTCGATCACTATATGCCCCCTTTTCTTCAAAAGGGGGCATAAAAAATCTTTGACAAATCAATTGTTTAAGTTAAAAATAAACAAAATACAAAATCTGTACAGTAACTGTGAAAATAACTTAAATTCTTGGTAGGGAAATATATATTATCTGAGATTTATTATTATATAAATTACTTCCCTTGAAAATAATTGTCTCTGTCAAATCTCTATTTTTAGTAGCAATTAATTATAAACCACTACCGTGACTGTAGATTCACAGGTAACCTTAACATACCTTAGATATTTGTATGCCAAAAAGTGTCATTGTGTGCTTGGCTTGACCATAAAATGTCATTTTGATTATACTTCAGTTGTATGGTTTCATATTATTATATATAACAAGCAAATTCGTTGAATTGATATCCCCCGCCTATATGCTTCTGGACACAAGAGTATTATATTTGACACTCAAACAAGCATTTTTTCAAGATACAAAGGGCCATAACTCCGTTATTAAAAGATGGTGTACAATGCCATTTGGCGTGCATTATCCTCTTATCCATATATATACTCATACGAAGTTTCAATGAAATACGCCAAAGCACTTCCAAGATATGGCTCCGGACACAAAAGTGACAGACGGACGGACAGACGGACAACGCCAAAGTAATATCTCTCCGCCTCTAGCGCGGGATATATACTCATACCAAGTTTCTATGAAATCCGCCAAAGCACTTCCAAGATATGGCTCCGGACACAAAAGTGCCTATAGTAAAAAGCATTTTTTTCAAGATACAAAGGGCCATAACTCTGTTTTTAACAGATGGTGTACAATGCCATTTGGCGTGCATCATCCTCTTATGCATATATATACTCATACGAAGTTTCAATGAAATCCGCCTAAGCACTTCCAAGATATGGCTCCGGACACAAAAGTGCCTGTAGTAAAAAGCATTTTTTCAAGATACAAAGGGCCATAACTCTGTTTTTAACAAATGGTGTACACTGCCATTTGGCGTGCATCATCCTTTTATGCATATATATACTCATACGAAGTTTCAATGAAATCCACTAAAGCACTTCCAAGATATGGCTCCGGACACAAAAGTGTCGGACGGACGGACAGCCGGACGGTCGGATGGACAACGCCAAAACAATATCCCTCCGCCTATGGCGGGGGATAATAATTAACGCCCTTCAAAGCTTATTACTTCCCTTAGATTTGTATTTTCGACCTTAGACCTTGAAGGATGACCTTGACCTTTTACCATGATTTGTTTGTCAGAAACACAATGCCCCCTACTGTGTCGCTTTGATATTTAGTATTTAAAAAATATTTGGCAGGTCAGATAATTATCTTCATTAAAGCTTATTACTTTCCATGGGTTTGTATTTTTTAACTAGACCTTGAAGGATTATTTTGACCTTGAAATTTTACCACTCAAATGTGCAGCTCCATGAGGTACACTTGCATGCCAAATATCAAGTTGCTATCTTCAATATTGCATAGTTATGGCCAATGTTAAATTTTTTTTTTCTGACGGACAGAGAGACTGACATACTGACTGACTGACGGACAGTTCAACTGCTATATGCCACCCTACCGGGGGCATACAAATTCCCTTTAAACGAACATTTCCTCAAAAGCGGAAAGTATCATCCTATATTACTCTGTGTGCCCACTGCACAGGCTATTCTGTAGATGGCACTAAAATGCATTAAGCACTATTATCCCGGAACAAGGCTCACCTGGTATTATCTTGTACAACTCGTTAACAGACTGCAGGGGTACTTACTTTAAGCCTCATTCTTAGAAAACAGGGCTTTATAAATTGTGCACTAAGTTTTGTCCTAGATTAGCCTGTACAGCCACACAGGCTAGTAAGGTACAACACTTTCCGCTAGACAGATTTTTTTTAAAGAAGAGACTTCCTATATACGAAAAATTCCGTAAATGCGGAAAGTATCGTCCCTGATTTGCCTGTACAGACTACACAAGCTAATCTGGGACCACACTTTACGCACATGCATTTAGTCCCCGTACAGACTACACAGGCTAATCTGGGACCATACTTTATGCACATGCATTTAGTCCCCGTACAGACTACACAGGCTAATCTGGGACCACACTTTACACACATGCATTTAGTCCCTGTGCAGACTACACAGGCTAATCTGGGACCACACTTTACGCACATGCATTTAGTCCCTGTACAGACTACACAGGCTAATCTGGGACCACACTTTACGCACATGCATTTAGTCCCTGTACAGACTACACAGGCTAATCTGGGACCACACTTTACGCACATGCATTTAGTCCCATTATCCCAGAGGAAGGCACATATGTTTCCTGAACAAACACTCAACAACAGACTGTAAGCAGAATTAACTTAAGTTTTGAGATAAGGAAGGGGTCCTTCTAATAGGGAAAATCTCGGTGTTTTGACCACAAATTGGGTCATTGGTATTGTTGGTTTTTTGCTTACATATACTATACAATCGAGAATAAGCGTTTTTCAATATTGTATTTAATAAGGTTCAATAAATAGAGTTGGGTTGAGATATAAACTTGGTATTGTGATAAATTTCTTTTACTTAACCTTCAATTGGGAATTTTAGGAAGTTGTTTGGGAAAAATACATAGTTCAAGCATTTGGTAAGGGGCCGATTTTGGCCCCTATATTTGACAAAAAAAAACAATAACACAGTATACACATCAAGAACTTAACACCTCCTCGAAAACAGGCTCTATAAGATCAAGGCATTCAAAGCTTAACTAAATATCTCACATCTTTATACAAACTCAACGCCCACATGGGGATGAAAGAAACTCTTGTGGTGTTGTGTTACTGAGGTTTCTGTATCGGTAAGTTGGAAAGCAACAAGCTGAAGAATGTTTTGAGTTATTAATCCTCAAGTAAATGAAGTCGTGCTGTAAACACGCTATATAAAAGAAAAGACTCAATTTTAACTTGGGGGGTATAATGTGGGGTGGGGTAATTTATTAGATGATGCTAAAACAAAACAAAAATTGGGGGGGGGAGGTTTGGGGGGGGGGAGAGGTTTGGGGGGGTACGGGGGGATGAGTGGGGTGGTTGAGTGTGGTAATTTATAATATGATGTTTAAAACAAATAATAAAAAAAAATGGGGGGGAAAGGTTTGGGGGGGGGGGGGGGGGAAGGGATTCTGGGTAGGGGCGTGGGGTATTGTTTGGGTGGAAACCTTTGTCATTCAGGTATGTGTTGTTTTGTCAAAGTAATAATAAAATGTGATCATAAATAAAGAAGTTATGGCAATTTAAGCAAAATGTTCAATTATCTAAGTGTAAAAGGGGCCATAATTATGTCAAAATGCTTGATACAGTTGTCTGCTCTTGTTTATATGTTGGGGTCATGTTGGTAAAGAAGTATGCAAAATATGAAAGCAATATGTCAAAGGATATAGGAAAATATTTGGGGTAGTACGCAAAGTTTAACATAGATTTATCAATAATATGCATATTCTAAGTATAAAAGGGGCAATAATTCTGTCAAAATGCTTGATACAGTTGTATGCTCTTGTTTTTAGGTTAGGGTCATGATGGTAAACAAGTATGCAAAATATGAAAGCAATATGTCAAGGGACATTGAAAATATTTGGGGTAGTACACAAACTTTAACATTTGCTGAATATTCTAAGTGGAATAGGGGCCATAATTATGACAAAATGCTTGATAGAGTTGTCTGCTCTTGTTTATAGGTTGGGGTCATGTTGATAAACAAGTATTCAAAATATGAAAGCAATATGTCAAGGGACAATGAAAATAATTGGGGTAGTACGAAAACTTGAACATTTGCACGCTAACGGAAACAGAGACGGCACGGAAATGGAAACGCTGACGCTGGGGTGAGTAGGATAGCTCCACTATATATATTTCATGTACATGTATAATAGTCCATCTAAAAATTGTTTTCCCGCATAGATACCCATAATCGCGTCTTGATTGATTCCTTAATACATCCGTATGAAACCATACTTTTTATCTATTACTGCCAACTTACTACTTTTACCGTTGTTACTCATTACCCGATAATCCTGTATAATCCATTATTAAAAGGACATTCTGATAAATATTTACGATAAAAGTGCTCAAAATTTTCAAGAAACACAAACATTCACCATTTGTTGTCAAATATTGGCATATATGTTACTGTGTAAAGATGTGATAAAAAACGACCAATCGGGGCGTTTTTTTCCACTAAACATGAGTAAATTGCCTGACGTGATGTTCCCCTTTTTTTGCATTATAATTATTATATCTCAATCATATTTCAATTAGATCTAACAATGTATGTACTATCATAAAATGATTTTATTCGTATAATTTGATAAATTAGAAAGAATGATATTAAATTAGTTTTTCCCAAATCAATTGACTTTTCACAGGAAAATATTCCAAAACCACAATGGCATTTTTTCCTCGAAATGACAGAAAAGGTTTGACAATTTTTTTAAGGTCTATGTTACCTTCTGCGTAGTCAGGTCATCCTTGTCCACCACATCCTCAGCATCGTTGTCCTGACTCAGCAGCGACTGTAGCAGCAGAATAGCTTGATGTATTTCTTGTATGCATATTTAGGACTAAACAAATTTAAAAAAAATGCAATTTACACACACACGTTTATATAAACGTAATGAAAATCAATAACAAATGTTCAACAGCATAAAACATGGCAAATTAATAAATCTTTCATCAAGTGTTACCTTTCTGTAAACATTGCGGTAAAATATCAATATATACTCATCCAAAGATTACTTAAACAATTTCATATTTTATAAAAAAAGTATTCATCCATATACATTTCTTACATGGCATGGTGTTTATAGAAATGAAAGTCTAAAAATAGCCTCAGTTGCTATGTACATGTGCATCTTTGTACAAATATTACATGTTCAGTTGTAATGCTTTGTTTTTTCATGCAAGAACTTTAGATTACAATAACTAAATTTAAGGACCATAATGACACAAACTTTATGACAACATAACATAACATAATATTCATTAGATCTAATGTTTAAACAAAAACCCTCACATTGTGTAATCAGATAACAATATGTGCACAAAAATTATTTGTATCTTTAACTACACACACAATGTTGTATTGTTACATCACACACTACTATGTTCGTATGCTAACCAACATATTGTCATTGAAATACTAATCACTAATTACAACAGCTAATACATACATGTACACACTATTCCACTCTGAACACCATGATGTTGTCCCCCAGCTGCTGTCCCACAATGATGGACGATGTTGTGCTGCTGTAGCAGACTGACATTGGACCCCACACTCCATCCTCCTTAGTAGCCAGCGTAGCCAGCTTACTCTCTCCCTCCCAGCCCACCTGTAGTACAGTGTTGGACAGGTATCCACAGACCAGCACTTGGCCTGCAGGGGTCACATGTAGACCATATGAGCCCCATAGTGCTGGCTCTGTGTATGTAGCCAGGAGTGTGCCATCCCTGGCCAGGGTGAGAAGCTTGGGCTGGTTCCAGCTGCTGATGATGTACAGCCTGTCTCCTGTGGTACTCACAGCACACTTGTCTACTGCAAAACAGAGTAACATCAAGATATTGAATTACTGTAAATGTTAAATAATCTTATTAAACATACTGCAGTGATATTGTATTACGCATATGTTGCTATAAAGAGGCCTTTACACATCTAAAATATATGCATACATTTCAATGATTCAATAGTTAAGCGTGACAATAAACTTCAGTACCAGAGCTATTGTGTTAACGTTTGACATGTTGAAATGCGACTGTTGAGTAAGATATGAATTGAAGCAAAACAAGTACACAGATGGAAACAATTACACATACTGAAACAATTGCACAGTTCTATCAACAGGTAAACATATTGTACATGTACAATCATTTAACAACCACAAAATTAAGACAGGGTCAGAAAGTGTCTCTCTCCCAGGAACTCAGTTTCTATTTATAGACATGCCATGTAGTGACAGTCAAAATACTTCATTACTCATGATTATAAATCAATATTTCTGAATCTTGTTTTGGCTACAATGTACTGTAGCATTCAAAGGGCACATTTGAATTATAGAACAAATATTTTATAATACATCAGCAGGTTTTCTGCTATTACATCTGAATTTTATTTTATTATCATCTCACAAAGTATATATCTATAATTTATATGATTAGTTTTTCAAAATAACAAGATAAAGGCCTAATGGGTCAATATCTGTTGATTAAAAAATAAATCCTAATTCGGTTCATTTATTGAATAAAAATTCCCAAATTTGTATTGTATGAATTTAAAATAACACAATTTGACTAGACTCCTTTTCCCACAATGGCTAGACAAATCCCTGTACATAATACAAATGTTATCAGGATGGATTCACCATTATTCTTACCTGTATTATAATCCAAATCTTCATAGAGTCTGCAGATCAGTTTGCCACTCAGCGTGTATTTGTACAGTTCTTCACCAGAAGTGACAAAAATGTCTCCTTGGTGATGGACAATCCCTGTACATTCATGTTGTAACTGAAACTTCCTGCCAAGAACAAGCTTTACCTGGTTGACAGTGATAAACTGGACCTCATGTATGTAGCTAGTATTCACAGCCACTGCAACCTCACTCGGTGTGATCAAACAAATGCCAAATGGCCGAGCATTTACATCCCAGTGACTCACCACCTGGTACTGCTGGCTCAGAAGCTTGACTCTCTTATTATTGTAGTCTGTAACCAGGACCTGTCCATCTGGGAGAGCACATATGCCTGAGATACCACATGTAACTGAATCACTTGGTATTCTCACATTGTACTCAGACTTCCCCTGGACCTTAAACACCTTGCCTGACTTTCCAAGCAGAGTCAATGCCTGCTGTATGATATGTTTACATTTTATGCTGGCTATAAGGCAGAGCTCCTCATTATCTCCAATTTTCTGAACGATTTCAAGTAATTGTAACAAGTCACTGTGAAGACTGGTGCATTTATGAACGGAACTTGTAACTGACCCTTTTATGCTTATAACTTCATCTTTCATCTCGTTAAGTTCCTTCGCAGTAATATTATCAAATTCATTCACGATAGAGAGAACACTCCTACACATCTCTTCTTTTAAATATTGCTCATTTCCGCCTGATGTACCCACAGAATTATTATCACATTCATCTATATAAGTATTTAAATTGCCACACATTTGTTCTATCATAACTTCCCTATGTTCCTTGTATGTTCTCTGCAATGACTGAATGCTGGCCTCTTGACTGATCTGCAGGGTTTTAATTTCCCCCATAACAGTTTCCAGCTCCACTGACAACCCCTCCAGGCCAGTGGGCTGCGAGTTGGTCAGCTCCAAAATCTGGGTCACTTTACTGCACTGGCTGAAATAAACAATTAATGCATGTACATACTAAGGAATAGTAAGTGATATTATGTATTACTTCAAACAAGAATAAAGTGTTAAATAAAAACATACATGGACAATAACTGAACGCTTCTTGGGCCTAATATGGGGTATATAGATTTGCACTTATCCATCCATCTGCCTGACTTTTTTGTTGTATATAACTCAATATGTATTCCTGCAACTTAACAAGTACAGTAACCAGGCATGTGAGCTAATGTGCACCTCTATATTTTGTTTCTGTTGTTTTCATCATAATTGTAGTTATGTCTCCTATTTAGACAAAAATGCCATTTTAAAATATGTGTAGAGTGTAAAATGAACAAGGGCTGTTTGTTAAACATGCATGCCCCCCATAAGGGCTGTCAGTTGTAGTGGCAGCCATTGAGTAGATACGTTTTCTGTCACTGTGACCTTGACCTTTGACCTAGTGACCTTAAAATCAATAAGGGTCATCTGCGAGTCATGATCAATGTACCTATGAAGTTTCATGATCCTAATCGTAAATGTTCTTGAGTTATCATCCGGAAACCATTTTATCTAAGTTGAGTTACCGTGACCTTGACCTTTGACCTAGTGACCTGAAACTCAATAGGGGTCATCTGCGAGTCATGATCAATGTACCTATGAAGTTTTATGATCCTAGGTATAAGCGTTCTTGAGTTATCATCCAGAAACCATTTTTCTATTTCGGGTCACTATGACCTTGACCTTTGACCTAGTGACTTGAAAATCTATAGGGGTCATCTGCGAGTCATGATCATTGTACCTATGAAGTTTCATGATCCTAGGCAAAAGCGTTCTTGAGTTATCATCCGGTAACCATTTAACTATTTCGGGTCACCATGACCTTGACCTTTGACCTAGTGACCTAAAAATCAATAGGGGTCATCTGCGAGTCATGGTCTCATGATCCTAGGCATAAGCGTTCTTGAGTTATTATCCAGAAACCATTTTACTATTTCGGGTCACCATGACCTTGACCTTTGACCTGGTGACCTGAAAATCAATAGGGGTCATCTGCGAGTCACGGTCAATGTGCCTATGAAGTTTCATGATGCTAGGCATAAGCGTTCTTGAGTTATCATCCGGAAACCATTTTACTATTTTGGGTCACCTTGACCTTTGACCTGGTGACCTCAAAATCAATACTGGTCATCTGCGAGTAATGATCAATGAACATATGAAGTTCCATGATCTTAGGCCTAAGCGTTCTTGAGTTATCATCCGGAAACCATCTGGTGGACGGACAGACGGTCGAACGGACGGACAGACTTACGGACGGACTGACATGTGCAAAACAATATACCCCTCTTCTTCGAAGGGGGGCATAATTGTATTGCTACTAGAGGACTAACACTTTACATAAATATTTATCACTGTGTAATTTTACCCACATGCATAGTTTGGTATGTCTTTTTTCAACATACCCAGAGTTATGACCCCTGTTTAGCAAAGAAAGCACATTTAAAATTGTATTGTGAGTAACTCAAAGAGTACAGCTGATAGAGGGATGAACTATCCTTAAAGTATTACCCAGCATGTGAAATTATGCACTTGATATTTTTTTCAAGTTTTTTTTTTACATAAGAAGAGTTGTGACAGTCCCTTTTACCAAACGATAATATTTTTTCAATTGTGAGAATCGTTACTCAAATAGAGGGATACTTCTGCAGTAACATATTAATCGTCAGGTTAACTTGTGCAACTCCATGTTTGTTCATAATTTTAAGACAATATATTTGTGCAGTTGTGGGACAGATTGGATTGTAGAGGTATCCATGTACTCAGAACAATGTTCTAGTTGTTTATACTGTTTTCAATTTTAATATTGTAAACCTTGACCACACTATCAATAATAACAAATGCAAGAAAAGAGGCATGACTTATAATTTATGTATATTCCCAAACATTTTTAAATAAGCCATCGATGAAAGTCAATAAATTGTTCACAACCACCTGTCTTAAGTGGATTAAAAGTCAATGAATGAAAGCATTTAATAAGGGCAGTACTGTAATATATCCGTAGAATGTGCAATGTTCCTACAGTGTGTTATCATAATTGAAAATCTGTTTAAAATATTGTTATGATTGGTATAACAGGTACTTAAACTGACTGTGACACCTTTATACATGTAATTTCATGTTATAAGCTTCTGTGACCTTTCACCTATTGACCTAAACATGGATTTACCTCTTAATCTTCCGCGATGTAAACATAAAAGTCAAAGTATTCCCTAGATATCATGTGGAAACAATTTGTCTACAGACCAACCGACAAATGGACCAAAGGACAGATGCAAAGCAAAATAACCCTGCTTCTTAAAAGAGGGTCTTCTATTTCATAAAGTCTCAGCATGAACAATCAAGCCTGTGATGAGTGGCTTATTATGACATGCAACCTCATGGTCTGCTATGTCCCAATATATTGTGTTGTTATGTTACCTATTGTGATTACTTTGCTTTTGTTCTTGTCACATGATCTATTAGTGGAAAAGAAAAGACGTCATTGTAAATTGTTTTAAAGGAGGATCCGAGAGATTGGTTTATTGTTTATTTATATGTGATATTGAAATACCATACAGTAGCAAGCCTTAGTGGCAATGACGTGTTTTTTTAAATTGGGATATATGAATAATAATTTTGCAATTTACTTTATACTACACAAAATAAGAAAAATTACAACTTTTTTAAAATTTGTCAAAAACATACTTTAATTGTATTCGCATTATTTGCATTATTTGCAAAAAAATGGTTAAATGGCAGCAAAGCAAGAGCCAATCGCTGTTCAAGAGCGTTTTTCACATTCAAAATGTTAATTTCCTAATGTTAATGAAATCCAAGATACAAAACATGTTTATGATTATATTACACACATTTTTTTACAGTATTAAAAGTGTACTTAATATTGAACACAGTGGACTGCACATTTTCAACAAATATACACACATTTGCTTTTCTAAATTATGCAAATAAAAACAAAGGTTTAAGAATTTTTGTGGGTTTTATTTCCTTTAAAGTCACATAATATCCACCGCATGAAATGTTTGTAAAAAGTTTATGTTTTTTAAATCACATAATAGTGTTAGTAGATATAAAGAATAACAGGTTACTGCTTGATCTTTTTGTAATATATCAGGCAAGGCTTAGAATAATATAACGGCGAGGCTTGCCGCGCCGTTATTTTATTCTTGCCGAGCCTGATATATTACAAAACGATGGGACAGTAACCTGTTTTTCTGTTTATCATACCATATTTTCCTAAAAATCTGCAAAATAATCCATTTTTTATATTTAAAATGTACAGATCCCCACTGATTTTGCTGATCCGGCTTTTACACGTTGACATACATGTAACAACGGCGTTGGAAAAGAGGTCACGAATAATCGTTTAGAGAATAAAAGTTGTTTCTACTAAGAGTGCACCCGCTTTATTTATAAACGTTTTGAATTGGAGATCAGGAATGGACTGCAGCGACAACATTTAATGTTTGATTAAGACACATTTTTTTAAACACATTTAAATAACACTATTACATCCCCGTCATGCAAAAATTGGTCTTATAGCATATTTGGCCAGCGTAGCTCAAGATTTCGCGATATCTCCTGAGTATCCTCTACATAATGCATATCCTGAAAAGACTGCTGGACTGGAGCTACGCTGGCAGCATATTGCGTAAGACCCATTTGTACATGACACTGTTATTTACAAATCTGTGCATCTTGTAAATGGAACATCAAACCACAATGCTTTCTAATAGAAAATTGAAGTCACACTGTGTTATTTATAGCAAAATGGCAAATGTCAGTTGCCTATTCTGGATTACAGGAAAGATTTTCAAACAGACTGAGTGCGTACATGTATGTCACGTATGTGTGGCTAGACAATTCAATGATTTCAGATCTAGCATGCAAACTATATTATTTTGTTAATTGAATGACAAATGCAATACAAACAACATTTACCAATATATTTTAGGTTTTCAATAATTTATTTCCATAAAATTCATGGGATTGTTATTTGATATCTTAACAAGATGTGTTTGTGAAACTAGGGATGGCAACGAATACCGATTTCGGTATTCGAATATTCGGTCACCCTTCCGAACGAATATTCGGATATTCGGTCAACATCTGTTGGAAAAAAAGTCAACTTTGTTTACCGTTCCATTACTCCATGAATTCTACTTTCGTTTTTACCGGAAGTTCACCGGAAGTGACTAAATATTGACACAGCGTTGACCTCGCTAATTCGAAGCTGATTTTGTTGATTACTTTTTATTGTTAAAATTGAATGACAAAAACTGTTTTTAAACTATTAATATCGTACATCAACAATAGAACGAGAAACATAATATTACATGACGACAAAATAATAAAATGACAAAACAGTTAGATCTACATAAAATTAAAGCTGAACTTAAACGAATTATGTACATAGCCACAACACACTTTGAACCTGTTTAACATACTAAACAGTCAGTCTTTAAAAATTTCCACGTTTAAAAGACACTTTGATCGGCGACTTCTTATCGGATGATGTCGTGAAATACTTCCAAGCAGCGGAAGGCGTAGGTGGCATTTTGCTTGGACAGATATTTACTTTATGCGTGTAGCAATTATAATATTTTCAATTAAATGAGGGTGCAATACCAAAAACATTTCTTTAAGTATAATACCTGATTGAATATTGAGTAATTAATTAATGTTTGGACCATACGATACGCAAATACTCATTAGAGGTTGAGTAAATTATTTTCTAAAAGTTTTTTTGATTGGACAACGTGATTATAACCATACGATCTGTTTTGTTTTTCACACCAAGTCGGCTCTTTCTTTACTCATTTAATCTTTGATCATGTTAAATGTAATTCGAGTTATTAGATCAAGACGGGTCGGTGGTTTAATTGCCATACGGTCTTATTTGTTTTTTACACAAAGTCGGCTTTTCCTTTACTAATTTAATCTTTGATAATTTTAAATGTAATTCGAGTCATTGGATCAAGTGCAGGTCGGAGTTTTGATTGCCGACGCGATTTGCACCTATCATAATTTTGACACAAAGTGTCTGGCTTTGTTAGCGGGATTTATGACCGGTATACTGTCATCACCATAGCGACGCATTATCGCGTCAACCGGAATAAACAATAAGACACGAGGAACAACTTTTTTGACAATATTTGAAGCAAATTTTACGAATACAAAGTCTTTGAAATAACTCGATTTTTTATTTTTTCTTCCGAATATTCGATTCGGAAAACAGTATCCGAATATTCGGTCCGGGTATTCGGATATTCGTTGACATCCCTATGTGAAACACAATGTCCCCCTATATGACGTTTGACCTTGAAGGATGACCTTGATCTTGACCCTTCACCACTCAATATGTGCAGCTCCATGAGATACACATGCATGTCAAATATAAAATTGCTAGCTTCAATATTGCAGAAGTTACATTACATGAGCAATTTTGACCCATATGTTTGACCTAGAAGGATGACCTTGACCTTTCACCCCTCAAAATGTGCAGCTCCATGAGATACACATGCATGCCACATATCAAGTTGCTATCTTCAATATTGCAAAAGTATTCATAAAATAAGCGATTTGGGCCACATATATTTGACCTCTGACCTTGAAGTATGACCTTGACTTTTCACCACTCAAAATGTGCAGCTCCATAAGTTACACATGCATGCCAAATATCAAGTTGCTATCTTCAATATTGCAAAAGTATTCATAAAATGAGCGATTTTGGCCACGTATATTTGACCTCTGACCTTGAAGGATGACCTTGACCTTTCACCACTCAAAATGTGCAGCTCCATGTGATACACATGCATGCCAAATATCAAGTTGCTATATTCAATATCGCAAAAGTTATTGCAAAATGTTAAAGTTGGCGCAAACCAACCAACCAACAGACCAACAGACCAACCAACAGACAGGGCAAAAACAATATGTCCCCCACTACTATAGTGGGGGACATAAAAAGCAATATTGTATTATCAACATGAGGACTTTATTAATAGTTACAGTCCATCTTCCCCTGACAATTTACTGACCAAGCATTGACCCTGAACGTATTGGAGACGAAATGTATCTGCAGTCTGCGAAACAAGGGCACGCCCGGTGGCCTGGGCGTGTAAATTATAGCTCGGGCCTATTAAAATTGCCATATCGTACGCCCGTCAGTCTAGTAAACATATGGACATATGGACGGACATACGGACCGACATGTGCAAAACAATATACCCCCTCTTCTTCGAAGGGAGGCATAACAATATATAGGGCTCTTAAACCAGGCAATCACTTTTTCTAGGTAATTGAAGTAATCTAGGTAATCACAAGTAGTTTCTTGACAGCTTTAATTTCTTATTGCAGCTGGATAGAGATTTCTTCAATATTGGAAACAAAACACTAGACAAGAATTCTAGTACACATAAAGGTAGTCTTGTCTAAAAGGCTTGTGAAAATTGCTCATGCAGTGTTACTGGTCTGACAGTGATGATAGAGCTCATAATGTGTGTTGAATGCACTTTGTTTTACAAGTTAAAACAATACAATCATAAAAATCAAGCATGTGATCTACTTTGGACAAAGAACCCAGTGTATAATGTAAATCTGTTCTATAATAACTCCATGCTGAAAGACCTCCCATACCTGAGCATTTAATATATACTAAAATTTAGTTCTGTACTGTTTGAATTGAAACTCACCTTCAAACTTCTTGTTTTTCTGATGCATGGTTATTAAGGATAAAGGCGAATGCCATCACAGAAATTATTTAACTCCCATGGATAAGAACTCCAGACCTAATCATTGTGTATTGACCAATAAACAACAGTAAGCATAAATTTATTGAAGAGTGTGACACATGCTTTACAAGTATATGCAATATATATATATATATATATATATATATATATATATAGAGAGAGAGAGAGAGAGAGAGATAGAGGGAGGGAGGGAGGGAGGGAGGGAGGGAGGGAGGGAGGGAGGGAGGGAGGGAGGGAGGGAGGGAGGGAGGGAGGGAGGGAGGAGAGAGGGAGAGGAGAGAGGGAGAGGGAGAGGAGAGGGAGAGGAGAGAGAGAGAGAGAGAGAGAGAGAGAGAGAGAGAATTTTTTTTTCTTCAGAGGCAAGATCTGAACAAACTTACCAGAGGACCACCATACGATGTTAAAAACTGTTATCAAACCCATGATTTTTATGGATTCAGAGAAGATCTCAAACGGAACTATTTATTATATAAGTCAATAGAAATCTTTTGACCCTTGGCAAGGCAAGTTTTGACCCCTGAGACATAATTTTAACAAACTTGGTAGAAGATCATGTCTTTTTCTGCTTACTTTCCAAAGAAAAAGAAATACGGTAAGAAAATCAATATTGTTCCGATACATCAATGTTGATGAGCAACATGAGGAAACAACACCCACATGGTGTCAGAGCATCATGAATAAATGATTAAATGTTACTTTGTAGCAAATGATCTAAAGCAGCAATTTGCAAAATTAAAAATTTATTTAATAATTTATTTCCAAAAAAAAGAATGAAAGTGTAGTCTTAACATTACAAAGTATTTCATACTTTTCAAAAACAATTGAACAAAAAAAATTGTAATTTCTAAAATACCATAAATTAAAATTGACAACTTGACAATTCCAAATTCTCATTTAACCCTTTCCCACTTAGAAGCAAGGTGCAAACAGCATAAAACCAGAACAGCCTGTGAGTAACGTGCAGTCTGTTCTGGTTTGATGCTGTTTGCTGCTCATCAGTAACCTAAGGTTTGGAGACGAAGCCTTAAAAACTTGAATCTAGTAAGAAAGGTCTTTAATTAAATGTAACTTTCAGCACGACTAAAAATGCATGAAAATACGTATCTAAGTGGTTAAGGGTTAAATTGTGACATAGTTCATTGATATCTTAAGACTTATTTGTGCCAAAGTATTTTATAACTACCTGTGATTATTGAAGGCACACTTTGTGCAACACAGCTGACTGTGGTCATCACATAACATTTCAATTTTGTGGTCCTTATGCGCTTCACACTTTAATAGAAATTCCTCCACCTCTTTCGAAACTGGCCATTTTTTCATGTCATTCCTTCCATAAGCTGAATGTTTTTTAAACCACTTATCATGCAACTGAATACATTTCCCACAATACAGTTTCAAACATGTTTTGCAGTAAAATTCTGCATTTGCTTGCTCTTCGCATGAGGAACAAATAAAATCCTTAACCTCGTCAGAGCTTATGGCAAGTGAAGACATAGACAAGCCCGCCATTTTGATAACTGACTGTTTAAGCACACAAAACTAACAGCTTAAGTTGAGGAAAATTATTAATTTCACAGTATCTCTGTGAATACAAATAACTAGTCCAGAAAAGACACGATTTAAATCTTTGTGTATTTAAAAGTCAAGCAATCACAAAATCTGTACTGTACAGAAGTCAAGTTCAACCTCAATAAGCAATCAAGTATTTTGAACTAAACAAGTACCAAATAAACTGTCAAATAACATTCAATGGTATGACATCAGTGAACAGTGTAACTATGTAAACTGTAATGGGACTATTGGGTCACGTGGGTATTGAAGATATTTCAAACTGTGGAAAAGAAGATACTTAATTGAAAATTAGATCATGTTTAACAGATTGGAAGGCAAAATGCAGTGAGTTTAAATGCATATTGATAAATGAACAGACATTTATGTACAATGTAAAAAAGCAAGTTGTAAGTGAAGGACACCAATTGTATATTTATCATCAATATGTCACTTAATTTTGCTTTAACATAGAACTGTTTGTAATTACTATGTTAAGTATTTAAAATACAAATGGCTATTTTTACAATTAAAACATCATACCATTTTTAATATTAAATCTTTAGGAAAAATTGCACATAATAAAATGGGGCATCCTACAAGTTAAAAATTGCACATAATTATATGGGGCATCCTACAAGCAAAAAATTGCACGTAATATGGGGCATCCTACAAGTTAAAAATTGCACGTAATATGGGGCATCCTACAAGTTAAAAATTGCCATAATATGGGGCATCCTACAAGCAAAAAATTGCACGTAATATGGGGCATCCTACAAGTTAAAAATTGCACGTAATATGGGGCATCCTACAAGTTAAAAATTGCATGTAATATGGGGCATCCTACAAGTAAAAAATTGCACATAATTATATGGGGCATCCTACAAGTGAAAAATTGCATGTAATATGGGGCATCCTACAAGTTAAAAATTGCACGTAATATGGGGCATTGTACAAGTTAAAAAATTGCACGTAATATGGGGCATCCAACAAGTTAAAAATTGCACATAATATGGGGCATCCTACAAGTTAAAACACCTTTCAACTGAACAGTTTTCAGATTTGATTTTCTTATTTGTTTAGGCTGATTTACCAGACTGTTGAATTCGGATGAAAACAATATACAGTACAGCCAAAGCAGCACAAACATAATCCGTGGCTACGCCACGGCCAGATTATTAGTACGCGGCGGCCGAATCGTGTGTTCACGAGGCGTATCGCTGTGGCACTCAGCATCGATCCGCGCAACGACGCCGAGTCTGTATTTACCTCGCGTACTTTCGCGGAGTTAATCTGCCGCATACTTACGCGGCGGAGCGAGTGAAAAGATATCCACCTATATGTACATACATGTATGTGTAGCGTAGAAACCAAGATATACGCTGGTTTCATAAATATTATTTTCACGTTTAAATAAGCGATATGACACGTAATGCACTTTAACAAATTATCGTTGAATTAATTACGCGCAACTGTTAATGTTTCGTTCGATTATCAAATTATCATTATTTAATTTGTAATCCGAAACACACTTCCGAATTAAAATGCTAACGCGACCTTTGGCAAATTCTAGCGTCAAATAAACAGTGCTAAAATATCCTTTGTTTCATAAAAAGCGCGCAAAAATTATGCAGACATGTAGAACGTCGTTTGGAAAGTGTGGGTGTATATATACATGAACATAACGTCAGGCGTAAATCGCGTGTTCAGTGGACAAAAACTCGCCCCGATTAGACGTTATTTCATCATCTCTATAAATAGTAACAAATGCCAAAATGTATTTGATACTTAAGGAAATATGGAGAATGTTTGTGTATCGTAAATATTTACCAGCATTTGCTTTAAAACTGAAAAATACGGGATTATCGGGTAATGAGTAGCAATATTAACTGTATAATATGAACAAAATAAAACGTGTTTATATACGCATATTCAAACAATAGTTATAATAAGCTGATAATTAACAAAACAACAAATACGTCTTCACCGTCTTGATTATTGATGTGGCTTCAAACTGCTAATTTTCTCAGCTTAAATATAATAGCAAAATCAACATGCAATTAATTCATAAATCCACCATATGCTGGAGCTTTGACCACTTGTATGTGCGAAAGCATAATTACGTGACCTTGTTTATATGTGAAATACATACACTATGGGCGGGAAACAAACTTAATTGGCCAGACACATTAACTATGCCTACATCTATATGCTAATACAATCCGCTCACAATAAATTTATTATAGTTTTAATTATTATTATAATTGTTTTTTCAAAATTTGTTGACTACATGTAACTAATAATTTTAAAAATATTTGTTACGTCATGATGCGCATCGACTCGGCATCATGCCTCGGCCGACAGATGTGAAGCTTCGCGGCGAAATGCGACATGCCGCCGAATACTGAAGTGGCTTCAACGACTGACGCGGCATCGACTCGTTTCGCCTTGCTGCCGCAGATCGCGAAATACATTTGTTCCGCGTGAGCTGTACTGTAACAATAAACAAGGAAGCCCAAGAGACAGCAATATCCTCCACAAAGATTGTTTTGACCTTGAAGTAGTGACCTTTATTTTGAGAAAGTGTGACTTAAACTCATGCCTTTTGAGCATTGTCCCAATCACTAATCCTTGTTGCAAAACTTGATACAAATCAGTCAATGGGTAGTAGTTATAGAATGAACATGTAAAAAATACTAAAACTTTGTATCTTAAAAGTACAACCTTGACCTTCAGCCGGTTGTACGCTATCATTTATTCTGCACATTGTCTCTATGGCCTAAACATTTTAGTCAAGTTAATTGAACACCTTACCATAGGCATTATAGGAGATACAGACCAGGCTCAAATATAGAAGCTAAAACTGTTGACCTTGCAGTATGACCTTTACCTTATACAAGCGTGACTGACTCATTCTGCCTTCACATCATCTTAATGACCTAAACATTGTAGCCAAGTTAATAAAAATCCCTCCATGGGTATAGGAGATATTGACCAGACATGAAATGTCTATGCTTTTCCGTAACAACCATGCCTAGTTTTGCATAGTGAACATCTGCGTTTGAAGAGCAAGAACTTGAGTAACGCTGGTGTGATTGTCTATCACAATGTGTCATTTGTGACTTTTACCTAGGACTTAAAAGACATGGTTGTTGAAGGCAATTAATGGCAGTGCCCCAGATAAGCTGCGTATATGCGTCTTTCACCCTATTAAAATGTTTAAAAACGCAAAGAAATACAATATCATGCGTATTAAAAACGCAACCAATTTGACTTTTACGCACATTCCTACAATTCAATGCGTACGATACAATAGCTTCAATAAACAAGGGACAAAATTGTCACAAAACCAGGTTTTCATTGTGAAAAAAAAATCTGATAAAGGGAGAAAACTCAAACTGAACTTTTGAAATGACCAAACAAAATTAACCCCCTTTGTAATTTTTTTTTTTTTTAAATCTATTTTTAGTCGTGGCGACCTTGACATTGGAGATATTGACGTGATTCTTTCGTGGGACACACCGTCCCATGATGGTGAACAAATGTGCCAAATGATTTTAAAATCTCACAATGAATGACATAGTTATGGCCAGGACAAGCTCATTTATGGCCATTTTTGACCTTTGAACTCAAAGTGTGACCTTGACCTTGGAGATATCGACGTAATTATTTCGCGCGACACACCGTCCAATGATGGTGAACAAATGTGCCAAATGATTTTAAAATCTGACGATGAACGACATAGTTATGGCTCGGACAAGCTCATTTATGGCCATTTTTGACCTTTGAACTCAAAGTGTGACCTTGACCTTGGAGATATCGACGTAATTATTTCGCGCGACACACCGTCCAATGATGGTGAACAAATGTGCCAAATGATTTTAAAATCTGACAATGAACGACATAG